>NC_141241.1:25313269-25595769 GCF_054856555.1 Leptonotus elevatus | reverse complement strand
GACGTCAAGAGCTGCAGGTGATCACGCTACATTGCCTGGCCTATCTGCGTTGCATGGAATTTGGTGCACTTTAGTCGATGTGTGACTGTTGTGATGGTATGTCGTGTGATTGCTTTATTATTGTAATCCCGTCATACTAGCAACAAAAAAAAAGTGGTCAAACATAATATAAAAAATATGTGCAATATGAATTCACATGCATAACTGGACATATGGTGTTTTGATAAATTCTCTGGGTACTTCCTCTCACATTCCAGAAAATATGACTGTTTAGCCAAATTGAAAACTCAAAAGTGTAAATTGAGTGTGCAGTATTGTGATTGGCGACGAGTCAAGGGTGGACCCTGCCTCTTGGCCAAAGTCAGCTGGAACAGGCGACTTGCGACCCTAGTGAGGCTGAGCGCCACAGTATAGAAATCGGATGGATGGACAGATGACAATACTGCAAAAATGTTTTTGGAAGAATTACCTCACATTTCCCCAATCATGGTTGACATGATTTGGCAGTTGACCAACATTGTGTTTGATTTGTGCTTTTCATTTTATAATCACTAGCCTCTGTGCCGTCAAATGAGTATTAAGATGATAAGAGAGTCAACTGAGGGATTGTGTGTTGGCGTGTGTGCTAATACTGTAATACTCAAAACAAAAATGTCAGTTTCTGTATAAAATAAACATACACAGTAATACTAGATCAAGCTGCAGAATGCATTTCTTTCTTTTTTAATAAGTTTCATTTTTCTGATTCATATTCCTTGTTAAAGCGGAAGTCAACCGTAAACATTTCTTGACAATGATATGTTATATGTGACCTTGCTAGACTAAACATGACATTCTGATTAATATTACATTTGTGGAATATGAGCTATGCAGCAAAATCCAGCCATTTTTATCCATCTAAGGGGGCGGCCATTTTGTCACTTGCTGTCGACTGAAGACAGATGGATTTTGCTGCTCAACTCATATTCCACTGACGCAATACTACAGTAATTTCTGGACTACAAGGCGCACCTGACTATGAGCCGTGCTAGCTAAATTTGGGGAATACTCGAGTTTGTTACACATATAAGCCGCAACCGACTGTAAGCCGCACGGTCGAATGCAAGTGAAAAAAGTAGCGGCTTGTGGTCCAGAAATTACTGTAACCAGAATACCATATAAAGACTAATGGGGCTGCATAAAACATATGGTAAAATAAATAAATGAATAAATAATGCTTGACTTCCCCTTTAATACAAACAGAGAAATCCAGTAGACAGCCATGTTAATATATGTAAACGGGAAAAATTGTCAATTTTCATGGTACAAGTGTTGTACAGAGACAGCTAGTAGACATCCATGAAAAACAATGATGCGCTAGCTTGCTAGCTCCCTAGCAAGTAAACAAGCACCTGGGGAGTTAGTTTGCTAGCTAGCACCTGCGGCTAAAGCCAAACTGTGGCAGGCTAGCTAGAGCTCCCTATCAGGTAAACAAGCATCCGGGGAGCTAGCTTGGGAGCTAGAGCTAACTAGCACCCGGCGCTAAAACCAAACTGTGACAGGCTAGCTAACTCCCTAGCAGTTAAACAAGCACCCGGGGAGCTAGCTCGCTAGCACCTGGGGCTAAAGCCAAACTGTGGCAGGGTTTTTACTTTCTGGACCTGGATTTGCCACCTCTGGTCATGGTAGGTCAGAGCAGCAAAAGGCAGTTCTTTCAACATCCCTTCAACACTCCTGTATGGACATCAAGCCGATACCCAACTGACAGTCTCCGACGCTAGCCACACAAATTCCTCACTGTAACCTGCCTATTATACCTCCAACACTAGCCCCCTCCAGCCGCCCCCTGCTCCCTCTACAACCCCCCTCATCGCCCTCCAGTGCCGCGGGCCAAGGAAAAACAGGAAATGCCTATGCACTGTTCTCACTGTTTCACTCACTCTTTCTTTCTCTCTTTTACAAACGTAAATACTATCTCTCCCTCTCTCTCCGTTTCGTTGCCCCTCCCTCACCAACACCGCTGCCAAACTATGACTCACATATCTCTCCCTGGTTTCCTCCGTACGCATCTACAATACAGACACACAAGGAAGTATGGGGAAAAGGAACTGAGGTATTTCCTCCCATTGTGTGGGATGAGTATGTGTGAGAGAGCAAAAGAGTTTCCAATGAAATGGGTCAGGCCAAAGCAAAGTGTGCCAGGATGAGCCTGAAACAGCTCCATTGCTCCTCCTGTTTCAGTGTTCAACACTGACGCAAGGTCTGTGGTATGCGGGGTGACTTCCCTACAAGTTCCATCCACCTCATTTCAGTAGGCAGACACCAACACTACACCCTTTTCCTTTGTCTGTATTCTTGCGATATGGAAAAAAAACAAACATTTTATATGGATAAGTCATGAAGAAAGTCAGTCTGCAACACAGATTATCGTAAAAATCTCGGGACACACATTTGAACATGTTTGTCCCACTTGCATCAACTATTTCATTTACTACATTCACAATACTATTTTTGTTGTTGCAATTTTTCATTTAATTTTGTGAATGATCACAAATATCGGAAGAACATGCTGTAGTCACCAAATAATTCTAATTACAATTTGCTGTAACATTCCCGCTTCGAGCTTGGTACACTGAGTAAACGGCTGGTTAACACTCAATATGTTAGATGAGAGTAATATGGCTTCAAAAAGGTATGATGAAGATAAAGCGCTATTTAAGTACACTCCATTTACCGTTCATTATTTTGTTCAAATTGCTATTTTCATTTGTTGGACAATGAAGCGTTTTTCAGGAAAATTACACTAACTAATTTGAATTTACTTGTTAACGTGAATAGTGATGGCTAATTATGACTACGAGTCCATACATACAGACCCATTCCCAAAAATGTGATCATCTTGGAAAAGTTGAATAATTTCCATACATCCATTCAAAAAGGTAAACTTTCATTGATTATAGATTCAGGGGCCACAATTTAAACAATTAAAAATATGAATTTGTTTAATTTTACATAATTTGGGCTTCCAGCTTGTAAACAATTTTTTTTAATTAATTTTTTTATTGAATACTATGAATAAATCACCATGTATACTTTGCATTGTTTTGTAGGGGTGGGATCGGGGGAGCCGGAAATTAGGATCACATTAAACTAATGAAAATATGGTATTTTCAAAAACAATATCAATCTTTAGTACTGTTAATTTATTTGATGTATGCAGATTTCATCTTTGAGGAACTAAAGGCATGTAAAGCTGACAGCTGCCCATTAAGATGTCATTTCAGTATGTCTATGTAACTGTACAACCACACATTTTCCTGGACACTGAACTATTGTTTCATTTTAAAAATGTAAAAAAAAATATATATTTATTGTGTGCTCTATCCAAAATGTGTCTTTTATGAGAAAATTGAAAAAATATAATAGAAAATTGCCATTAATTTCATGCAATTTTACGGAAATTTGCTATATATGGACATACAGGTTATTCCTTAAAATTATCTGTCATTGTTTTTTGGGGGAAATGTTATGTATCAAAAGCACTAATAGGTTGCTCCCTATAGTTTTCTGGTAAAAATCATGTGGTTCTAATGCCTCATAGTGGAATGTGCAAGTCCATTATGAATTACCACTACGTTCCTTGTCTGGTAATGGGTTTTAAATGCTGGAATTTTGGCATCAATATCAACTTTTACCCAGTTGCATCTGCCTTTGTACTTTCCTCCTCTTCCAATTAGTTTGACTCACCTGCCTCCCTTGCTTGGGGCCTGTGGGTGTGGAACTGCTGCTGCGAGGTGTAGGTCCAAGCAGGCCGCTGCTGCTCAGCAGGCCCAGCCTTGCACCTGGTAAGCTCCGAGAGGGCATCTGGAACTGTCGAAGGCTTCTTCGCGCCATAACACTGCTCCCAACACAGCTTGTGGTAGGGAGGGAGTTGGACTGACCAAATCCTCGACTGCTATAAGACAAAACATGTCAACTCGTTTAGTTCCTTGTCTCATGTTAAGGAATATTTGCAAAACACAACCACCATACTGTATACAGTACTGAATACACAACATATACCTTCTCTGTGTTCGGTAACCTGCAATGTCAAGGAGAGTTTTTCTCGGAATGGATCTGAACAGCCTCTGGACCTGCTGTTTCCATGACAACAGCCTCTTCTTCTGAGTTTCACTAAAGGACTGATGGCCAAGGGAAGAGAACGGAGTTGAGTATAGTGCATGACTGGTGTTGAAACAGAAAGTGAGCTCTTACTAGCTGGGCATCGTTCAAAACAACTAACAGGCCACTTGAATGTTGTCACAAACCAAAAGCATTTCTGGTCAAATTTACACGTACATGGCAGTTTCCCCTTCAAGCCTATTAATTCATCATAGTTACCATACTGTATATTATAGAATGACTAGTCCTTATTTACATTAAAAGGGGAGTCAACTTTAAACATTTCTTGACAATAATATGTTATATGTGACCTCATTAGTCTAAACATGACATTCTGATTAATATTACATTTGTGGAAGATGCGTTAAGCAGCAAAATCCAGCAGTTTTTTTTTTTTTTTTTTACAATATCAGAAGGCAGCCATTTTGCCAATTGCTATCAAGTGAAAATTACATCACAGTTGTTTAGGTCTCAGATAACAACCATTGACAGCTCAACTTCAGAAAAGAGGTGAGCTGTTATTGGCTGTTGCTTGAGCAACTGTGATGCCGACAGCAATGGCCGCCCCCTTGAGATAGATAAAAATGGCTGGAATTTGCTGCATAACTCATATTTCACAAATCTAATATTAACATGAATACCGTATTTAGACTAGTGGGGCTACATAGAACATATTACTGTCAAGAATTTTCTGGGGGGTTGACTTTCCCTCTACGTCCATTATCTATAGTAGACTTAATTTATTAAAAAGATATATGACCAAAACAACGACTGAAAAAATCAAACCGTGTTGGATATTTGTCTTCCGTTGTCAATACCATTCGTGTTCTTAATGATGTGTATTTTAAAGCGTAATGTGTACCTCATGTTTTAGACACTTGTCAATGAGTTGTAGGTAGGAGCTGATGTTGTCTTCATCGGACCTCGACACCAGTAGCTGAGTGCAAACTGAGAAAATGATTGGAAATTATAAACTTTTATTGTTCATGTTAATTTCTTAATGTTCATTTGAATGAAAGAGCTGACCTTTGCCCATAACACGAGTGAACTGGCTTGGTAGATCCCCCTCTGAAATGACACTTGAGCTTGCCTCAGCCTCTCCACCTCCTCCAGCGAGATGGGACCCAGGTGCAGAGCTTTTGGAACCTGTGTTCAGGGGAGGTCGGTGCAAGGAAGTCTCCTCGCCGCCAGTGAAAGCCTTGATAGGCGTCATGATCATCTGATGAAGTTCTTGCAGGGGCACACGCAGATTACTGCCCTCTAACACATCCTGGCGGAAAGAGATGCATGGAAAGCCATTTGACTCACTTTGTATTTGAAATTTTCCTTGTATCCACATCCATCTCATTAACTTACACAGTAAAACAAGTATCTTATTCGTGGCAATTGCTGTGGGAAAGCCTGAATGTAGCTGCGGCATGCCCTTGAGACCCATGGTATTGTTTTAGCCTGAGGAATAGGATGGGGTTTTGGTGGGTACCCACTATACAACTTCCTGGATTAGATGTTCTCCGAGATGTCAAATGCACTGACAGTCAATGAACAGACTTCTGCCACTCATAAATTGTTGCCTTCCTACACATTCTGCAAATGTCTCAAGTCTTGATGAAATGAAACTGGAACCAATCTTAACGGATACCATAAATATGTGTAATGCTACCATTTACTATTTCAATACTTCCAAGTCTTATTTCTAAAAATAAAATAAATAAATACATCTAATAAAACTAATAACAATAAAATAATAATAATAATAATAATAATAGCAACAATAAAATAATAACAAAATAATAATAATAATAGGGATGGATGTTTATGTATGAGTTAGGATAACTTTTCTCACAAATCTGAGGATTTATTTCTTGTCTGAAGTATAATTAATTGCTTTATATTGGTTTTGGATGGGGTGGGCATTTTTTCACTGTAATACTACTGAGTCTGACATACTACTCCCCTCTAAAGTCACCCTTCAAAAACTGATTTTCCTTTGCACTCATGTATTATGTACTCCCCAAATTTGCTGGTGTCCATGCTGAAAATTTGAATTATTACCAGCATAGTAGTTTGATAGATTGGAGCAAAGATATCAATACCCGTAGCGGTACCTACATACATAAGACATGCTCCTTTTGAGCTGCGTGCCTACGGCGACACTAAGCTAGGAGGTCTAAGTTGTAGCGTATTTCATGAAGGTGGATAACACACGCTTCGGCGTTGACAAAAAAAAGGTTACGCTCATTAAAAACTGTTAAAGCATTAACAAGCTACAACTTCGTTTCAATGTCTATGCATTGTATTTGATGGAATCTTCATCCTCCCATTCCAACAACAACAGAACTCACTTTTATTTAAAAGCAAAACAAAACACATCAGGTACAACATGTTTGTTTCAATTAGTAAGTAGTGAAAATGATGTTATTGAATAAGAAAGATATTAATATGGAAGTTTTTATTGCTTCAAGATATTGGCTAACCAGCGCAATTAGAAAAGTAATGTGTCATTTAAAGTAACGTCACTCGATCAGACACTAGTATATTTTGTATGCGTTGGATGCTGCCATTGTTATGCTAGCGTCAGCCTAGCAACCATAAGTTGGCATGCCGCCACTCCAAAAACGGGAAAATGGTACATGCTTAGCATATGACAGAGTATGCCAGAGAACACTTCATTTGACATATTTCTTAAAGGTATAAGAGGCTCAGAGGACAAACAAGGCAGTACCAAAAGCCATGGCGTCCAGCACGCCACGTGTGGAACATACTAATCGGTTTTAAATGTCAAAACCGCCACGTTATTATAAATAAATGTGTAACATTAGACATATGTCATGTTGGAATGAAATTACACCTTTTTCACAACATCCAGGTACCATGTAAACATCTATACTATGTGATGAGCTTTCGTTTTTTTCCCCCTAGCTATGTGTAACAACACCAATTCACCCACCCCCTCAATTTTGAATGATTCATCATGTATTTATTTAAGGGGTGTCAAAATTGGTGCGTTAATTTTGAGTTAATTTCAAGTTCCTTTAACGGCACTATATATATATATATATATATATATATATATATATTTTTTTTTTTTTTTATTATTATTATTTTTTTTTACGCGCGATTAGACTGCCCTTCACCTGGAAAGCCTGTACTGGGGAAATTCTAGTAGCAACGCAGCAGACACGCCCACGTCAAAATTAGCAGTAATACATTTAACAATAACGCATATATTTGTAGAGACTGGGGGTAAGTTGTATTTAAAAAATTTAAAACTGTGCAGAATTTCACAAGTTACTTCATGTTAAAGATTGTCTGTCACCAATGTCTGACAAATGCAATTATGCCATTTGGTGGCAGAAACACAAATCAATATCACACTCTTTTATAGTACAGTACATATTTTTCCTTTTATCTCAGTTGTATGTATTATTATGAAATTACTGTATCAATGACTTAAATATGCAGCCATGTCTATTAGTTTAAAAAAAAATCAACAAGAGTATGAAAACTATGGTACATTTAGAACATATATACAATTTGTGATTAATCGTGAGTTAACTATTGAAGTCGTGCGATTAATTATGATTAAAAAAATGAAATCGCCTGACACCCCTTCTATCTATCTATCAATCCTTACACTCAAGAAGTTATGTAAAAACAGTACATTGTAGTGTAGTTACTTCTTCCATGTCATCGACTCAGACCAATGACACTGAAATAACTGCATGACAATTTACGGTCTTCAGTGCACGTTTTATGAAGTGTAGAAGGTCTTCCTGGGAGAACGTGTCAGCTTCGAGTTCTGAACACAGATACCATACTGAAACTTTTTACTGTCATGCAGCAGTGCTAACCGATGAGCCACGGTGCATTATGAGCCTCACTTGGTAGTAGTAAAAAAAATGCGAGGGTGGAAGGGTCATGGCTTGTAGTTTTAAAGTCATGAAAACACGTACACAAAAAATAATGGTAACTGACCTTTTCTAGGCTGCGCAGCAGGTTTTGTCTCTCTTTTAGCTTTTGAATGCTAATAACAATCTTGTGTCTTGCTCCTTTGGTGACTTTCTAGAGAAACAACAACAAAAGAAGCATTAAAACATATGCACCTTTTGAATAGATGTCAAGAAAGTGTAAAGATTAAACACATTTTTTAAATGTGCATTATTTCAAAGTATATTTTATATCAAGTCCCAAGGGTTTTGACAATAGTAATACAATTATTACCAATAGTCAGTGTGTACCTGTGCCTCGAGTTGTTCTTCACTAAGTGACAACATTTCATCATAGGTCATGGTGGAAAACAGCGCTGCATACTTATGGAGGCGGAGACTCTTCAGCCATGCAGGGACATCTGTGATCAACACACACAAATGCGGTCGATTCAGCCAGCAGTTTGAATTAAGAATGTTGGATAACACAGGTTTATTGTACCTTTTGCCATCTACCTGTAATGCAATAGCATGTGATTGTTCTGCCGCTCACTGTACGTTGTAGTGAACAAAGATGTATTTCTAATTAATACAATTGGGGGGACACATTGAGTGAAATTGGATCATTTCCCACAGCATGCCTGATGATCTCTCATTGGTTAATCACTAATTGGGAATGTTTGGACTCAAATATATTATGGTGCAGTATTTGTTAAATTCTCCATCCATCCTCTTTCGTTTATCTGAAGTCAAGCCAAGACAGTGAAGCCCAGAATTCCCACTCACAGCCACTTTGTTGACCCTGAAGTGACCCCAGACATAGTGTCCCCAACATGTCAGGGGTCTTCTCCGAGGCCTTCTCCTGGTGGGACGTGCCCGAAATTCCTCATTGTGGAAGAATCCAAGCCAGATGAAGGAGTCACCTCATCTGGCTCCTCTCGATGCACTGCTCTAGCTAGCTACGAGCTCTCTAAGGAACAACACTGCAGAGGAAACTTGCACCCAAGATCTTAATTATTTCAGTCATGTCTCACAGAGTGTGACCGTAGGTATATTTGGCCACCTGTGCTTCTCGGCTCAGCTCCCTCTTTACCGTGACAGAACGACACTATCTGCATCACTGCTGATGCTGCATTGATCAGCCTGTCAATCTTTTGCTTCACTTCAGACTTTCTCCAAAAGAGACACAAGAGACTTGGAGTCAGGTCATAGAGGTGAATATTTAGGTAACATGGACTTTCCCCTATTAATGTCAATGAAAAGAACGTCCACTTTATTTGACTGGCTGCCATTGGCAATTATTTTGGGAATGCTGGAAGCATTTATTCTCCACACTTTTTTGCCGTGTAACAACTCCCACATAATACTTCCGATTTACACAGTTCAAATTTCAACTTGCTTCAAAAATTCACGCCTCCCGGGGTATATATATATATATATATATATATATATATATATATATATATATATATATATATATATATATATATATATATATATATATATATATATAGTCTGTTTTCACATTACTTACAGTATTCACATATTTTAATGTTAAATATCAACTTTTCCCCATTCATTTTCAATGGGACTTATATTGAACTTTTTCTAAGTCCCACTTTCCACACCCACTTCCATACATACAACTGATTATAATTACCACCCCTCTGATACTGCTCAGTGGCGCACTAGCATTCAGCTTGGCATTCAGCTATGAGCATTCAGCTTTCAGCATTCCTACGCAATTTCTCCAGAAATTTAAACAGTCTAGTGTAGATGATGTAAATTGATGGACACGCCGCTGATGTAAAAGACCATATTTCAGTGCAAGTGTTTGGAAGACAGAGGTACAGTTACATATTTCACCAATTGGTGTATTTGAATGACATCAAGCTTGCATAAACGGAGTACATTATTGACCATTTGCACCGATGTCATGTGATCATGTGACTGCCCTATGACGGACGGCGGAAGGAAATGATTGTTGAATGGAAGTAGACGTGACCCGGAGCGACTTAGTGATTGTTATTTTAAAAATTCAAAGTTATTATTGCCTACAAAACCCCCCATTAATAAACAGTCAAATGCACTTAATAGTTTTGAAGAAGGTGCACTTTTAAACTAACCTGTGTGTACGTGCAGTTGGAGTGGACGCTAACTATCTGGCTCCTTAATGTGATTTAGAGTGTACGTTTACTAGTAAAATGTATGAACATTTATCTACTAACCTTGCAAAAAATTATCGCTGCAAATCCGTGAATACTTTGTGGGCTGTCAGTCCTTTCTGTTGATTGCTGCTATCAATAGACGTCATTCGTCTTTATTAGTAGGTATGTGATAAAAAGCAATATTTGGTTTACTCCCTTGTCTGTCTGTACAACCGACCGCACAGCAAAATATGACCATTTTATGAGATAATCAATTCGATAAAGGACTTTACGCTGTACGAGATTCAATACAGGCAAGTGGTTCTTTTGTCGTCTAGCGTTCCGGAGGGGGCGCTCCCATGAGGGCGGTGACGTCACGTGCAAAAGGTCAATAGCCAAGCTGCGTGTTTACACTTCACTTTTTTCGGCACATGTCCCGATAACATATTAGACTAGATTTTTAGCCACGTTTATAAGAGGCCTGATTCCAATCTGAAGACGTCTGATTCCATGCATTTTTTTTTTCCATTTATGCAACTATGGGGCATATTAAATCGCGAATTGTGGCACTTGAGAGCAAAAAAACAAAACAAAATACACACACCAATTGGATTGAGCAATGCAGTGTAAAATTATCTTAACGCTCATGTGAGACTTGTGGACCTGTTAGGTATTTTGGCCAACTCTTTTGAAGGTTAAAGTGTGCCTTCTTCATACTACATGATTCAAAATCTCCCACAGGTGATCAACACCATTTCAATCAGGGTATTTCAGAATAATTTCTCTCTTCTTAGCCAATCTTGGATATTTTGGGTTGTGCATTTGGGGTCATTGTACTGTTGGAGATTAAACTTTCTTACATCGGGCAACACATTTTGCTGTTGAGTGCCAAAAAAGAGAAAGTCAACACATAAAAAATCTTGACAATAATATGTTCTACGCAGACCCACTAGTCTAAATACAGTATTCTGGTTAATACTGTGTTAGTGGAATATGAGTTAAGCAGCAAAATCCAGCAGATTTTATCAATACCACAAGGCGGCCATTTTGCCACTTGCTGTCGAGTGAAAATGACATCATAGTTGCTCAGGTTTCAGGTAACAACCAATCACAGTTCAGCTTCAGAAAACAGGTGCGCTGTGATTGGCCGTTGCCTGAGCCTTGAGCAACTGTGATGTCATCTTTAGTCGACAGCGAGTGGCCCCTGAGATGGATAAAATCGGCTGGATTTTGCTTCTCTAACTCATATTCCACAAATGTAATATTAATCAGAATGTTTACACTAGTGAGGTCACATATAACCTATTATTGTCAAGAAATGTTTAATGTTGACTTCCCTTTTAACAGTCTTGATTGAGATGATTAACTATAACAAAAATTCTACCTTTACAAAGATAATGCTTAATTTTGATTGACAGCAAATAAACCCCTTCCGACTCACCCCTCATACCGCTGCCCTCCTCGTGGAAGTAACTGCGATGTAGACTTAAACCTCCTCCCAAACTGGCCTCTTCCAGATGTTCGCTTCCTCCGCTGCCTGAGGAAGCAATACTGCTTTGAGGGGAGAGGGGCGCGTGGTCGGGGGCTGGGCCTCTACTACTACGCAGATCTTCTTGGGACAGCCAGACAGGACCCATGGGATGGTTGCTTGGGCCACTCATTGGTGGGGTTAGCGACACGGAGCGCTTCAGAGGACTGTGCGGCTGGTTGCCACTTCCACTTGTTAGGACTGTGAGAGTGAGACATGAGACACGGAAGGTTTATTCTTGTGTTTAAAGAAATGCCAAACAGCCTATTGCTTGAGAGCCGCACCCATTTATAGTATCAGCTCATGAAGGTACATCAACAATAGTACCCAGCCATCCATTTTCTACACCACTTGTCCTCATTAGGCTTGAAGGTGAGCTTGAGGCTGTCCCAGCTGAACTTAGGTGTGAGGCAAGGCACACCAAAACTCAAATACTAGTCAAGAACACATTATGTGTGAAAGTTTTGACTGGACGCAGAAAACAGGTGAGCCATAATTGGTCGTTACCTACTTTCTCAGAACAGGTGAGGTCATCTTCAGTCTTAGTTTTTAAAGGTATCAATTGCACATGAAAAATAATGAAGTTATCAAATTAATTCTGCACAAACTATATTAACTTTTTACTGCTGAAAATGGCTCAATGAGTCAAGTATCCCTTTAATTATCTGTTTATAGAACAGTTTTTGATTTGCATAAGGTTGATTTTTTTTTTTTATGTTAGAATTCTAAACCAAAGATGTCTCTTGCCTAACAAAAATGTCAGGGAGCTCCTGGGGTCATTGCATGTCTTAGTTACATGAAACCAAACATATTTTCTACAGTAAACTAGAAACTTTTTAAAAATTTCAAAATAACTGAAATGTTAAACTATTCATCAAAACACTGAATATTGGCGCTGATAATCAGCCCGGATGATAATCAGTGTATTCCAGGCTTCCCCAATCCTGGTCCCCGAGGGCGGGAGTCCTGCAGGTTTTCGATGTTTCCATCCACCAACACACCTGATTCTATAGATCAGAATCGTTATCAGGCTGCTTGCTGAAAAACTAATTATACAAATCAGATGTGTTGGAGGACGGAAATATCTTAAATCTGCAGAACTCCGGCCCTCGAGGACCAGGATTTAGGAATCGAACCCTACAGCAGACATTGATGAAAGTTCTTTTTTGGTCCTTTTTCAACAGTAGCATTGAACGAACAATAAAAACAAAACACAATGTTTGTTGCAGAATCATTTCATAATTCATACTGTATAATATCGTATGGTAAAGCCGGTCTTATAAACAACTTAAACTACTATTAGACACCCAAGTTTTTTTCTTCACATTAATTCAGAAATAATGCAAATACAAAGGTGAAAAAACCCAGAGGTTTTATGCACTATTTGAAACTTTAATAAAAGCTACCAAAAAAATGAAAAATAACACATCTCGATCATTACATTATAAATTTGATCAAGTTTGTTAGGAGGAACACTACAGAAATTTCCCCAGGCTGTGCAAGCAGGTAATCTGGACGAATTGGTTAGAAAGCCAAAGCATTGGTATCCGTCGCCTATCTGACTGGTCAAGCTGCTTCTAACACTCTTGTCTCTTTTCCCATCCTATATGTGGCCTTCTTACTGTCGGCGCTATGTATAGTGCTTCATGGCTCCTGTTTAAAATAGGTGCCCAGCTATCATTACATGTTCCAGTCCCTAAATATTAGCCATTTACCCTAAATACGGTCTCCCACAAAGGATGCCTTACAAGGGAAAGGATGTATGGCATGCTCTGCTGCGGCTTGGGCTCGACCTCAAACTATGAGCTGGGGTCAAGTGGAGGGTCCCATCAATAGCAGACATGACGATGTGACAGGAAAATCATATTCTTGTAAGAATGATAATAACCGCTGGAGTTTACGACTTGCTTACTGTTACTTATTTAGTGCCAACAAATAAAAACGTATATTTTGTTGTACAAACCAATGAATCGCAAATTGATTGTCAATGTGGCATATAATAGAAATTACAAACAGTTCTTCTGGTTTGGCAACATTTGTTCTCATGTTTTTCTTTAATTCTGTTCTGTGAATACATTGTGAACCCCTGAGATTGTATGTGTAGGTCTAAGGCTGCAAGCAGTCAAAAATATAAGATGATATTTCTTGGTGCTGCCAGCAGGGTTTTAAATATGTCTTTATTTATAAACCCTCAGCTGTTTCTTTCATGTCCCAGCAAGAAAAAAAAAAACACAGAGCCCTTGCATTCTTGTCTGGAAATATCCTGCTCTGACCATAGTTATGCTGAGTTTCAAAAGGCCAGCCTTCTCACTGTGTTGTCTTTCATATCACACACCTGCTGTACAGTATAAGAAGGTTGGACTTAAACACAACTGAAAGACAGACGGTAACGTAATGTTGATGACCATATTGCCTAAACCAGAGGTTGGTGCGTCAGTAAATCTCGCCAGTCTATCATTCGCCAGCGGCCAGGCTACCCGTCCTTTATCGTCACTCCGTCATTATTTGAACCGACCCAGTCCATCAGTTGTCACGCAGTCATTTTAACTGGACTTCCATCTCGCTCACTGTCGGGGTTTCAAAGTTTCCAGGGGGTTCACCAGCAAAAGACGAGTTTTTCCAGTGACGGAATGACTTGCCCACCTCTGACTATTACATTGGGCAAGTTTTATTGTTATTGGTAATAGGACTACACAGTGAGTGACATGACTGAATGTTTAAACGCAATGCTCAGTATTTTTGTACACAAAGTGCAAAGGGCTACTAAACTAATTATTTGAATTCCAAATAACATTCCTGTGCATCAGTGTTTAACTACTTGAACCTTACTTTTGAGGTATCAAACTTTAATACATTGGCCTTGTTTATAGGCACAAATTAAAATGGAAAAAAGTCAGTTGCTACACCACAGTGAGTTTTGCATGGGCCGATTATCGTGTTGTCGGTTTGCCGTGGTTTTAAAAAGTCAAGGTTTCAATAACCCCTATTACTGATTGTCACTGGTAATGAGCTATTTTCTCTTTTCGGGGGACGTCTAGGCAAGGGCACAACGTGATTGGCTGCCTCCAGAGTTGGGTAAACAGCAGCCTCTTTGAAGTAACTGCCTCCAATTAACTTTAATTTATCCTTCTTGGTGAGCAGATGGAAATGAGAAGGGAGGGAGCCAGAAGAAAGAGTGTGTGTTGCTTTGATTAATGTGCATTGTCCTAAAAAAATGGGGAAAAAATACATTTAAAAAATGGTGCCAGTGGGTACCAATTGGCCCTAAGGACAACATGAATAGCCTAAAACAGTGGTAGGGAACCCTGGTCCTCGAGAGCCGCTGTCCTGCCTGTTTTCCATGTCTCCCTCCATCAACACACCTGATTAATGAACAAGATCGTTATCAGGTTTCTACAGAGCTTGCAGGACAGTGGCTCTTGAGGGCCAGGGTTCCGTATCCCTGGCCTAAAGGTTTGTTCTATAAATAGCTCACTAGTGATGGGACACTGTGAGTTACTAGGAAGAAATAAAGCAAAAGAAGAACATTAACATTTATTTATTGACACTTAAACATGATGCATGTTTCTTCTGTACCAAATATATATGTATTTATTTTTAAAATAAATTGTGTTCAATGGGGAAAAAACATTTTGTTTACCAAAATTATTATTAAAAAAAAAAAAAACATTTTAGAGGTGTAATTTATTTATTGAATGAATGTATTTATTATTTATTCAAACATAATCGATACACATTTCTTCTGTACCAAATCTATATTTATTTTAAAAATAAAATAAGTTGTGGTCAATGGGAAAAATAAGGTGTTTCTATTTACCAAAATTATTTTTTAAATAATTTTAAAGCTGTAATTTATTTATTGAATGAAATGAAAAAATGCTTTTGTTTACCAAAATTATTATTAAAAAAAAAAAAGAGATAATTTTAGAGGTGTAATTTATTTATTGAATGAATTTATTATTTATTAAAAGTTAACATGATACACATTTCTTCTGTGCTAAATATATATTTATTTAAAAAATAAAATAGATTCAAAGGGGGTGGGGTGGTTTTTATTTACTAAAATTATTATTATTATTATTTTTAAGATCACTTTAGAGCTGCAATTTTAATACTGTGATACCCAAATATTTGATGAGCTAAACAATGGTGAACTAAATACTGTAGTTCTTGCACTCAATGTAAGACCCAGACCAGAAACGATAAACAGAACCAGAACAGAAAGTTAAAATGACTTACTGGCATTTCCACCTCCACCAGTTCCTAATGTGTTGATGGTTGATGGTACAGAGGATGATGGGTAGAGGGGCAGGTGTCCGTTCTCACAGCCCTGTTGCTGCCAGCCTCTTCCCAGCCCCGAATCTCTGCTGCTTTGCCACCCATTGAGGCGATCGTCGGAGCCGTAGCGTTGGTGGTGATGCAGAGCATATAAGTTACCAGAAGAAGAACTGTTGGTGGAGGATCCCGATGATGTAAGGGTCGACGGAGGAGTGGACTGGTGGTGATGTGGTCCGGCAGGCGACGGCCTTTCGAGCGAGTCGCCCGTGGCGGCGGCCCTTTCCTCCAGGTGGTTGAGCCACAGGGCCAACGCAGCGCGGTCATCCAGGGAGGTGGCAGGGTGGATGAGGGCATAGGATAAGAGTTGGCGAGACTCTTCCAGGTGGCGGCCATGTTCAATTGTGTGCGCAAGGATGCGCGGTAGTAGGCGCATGTACTCGCCCTTGGCTTCCACATTGCCAGGTTTGAGCAGTGGCAAATGAATGAGGACTAGTGAGATGACACGTTCTTTTGGCTCGCTTTGCCACTGGCTGATAACCTCTGTAAGAAGAAAAAAGAAAAAGAAAAAAAATTGGCACACACATTTATAATTGTAAAAATAAATAAATAAACAACCACCACCACCAACAACAATAATAATAATAATAATAACATTGTTAAAGGGTAAGTCAACCCCGTTTTTGTTGTTGTTGTTGACAATAATATGTTCTATGCAGCCCCACTGGTCTAAATATGTTATTTTGGTTAATATTGCGGAATATGAGTTAAGCAACAAAATCCAGCCTTTTTAATCATCTCAGGGGGAGCCATTTTGCCACTTGCTGTCGACTGAAGATGGCATCACAGTTGCTCAAGGCTCAGGCAACGACCAATCACAGCTCACCTGTTTTCTGAAGCCGAGTTGTGATTTGTTACCTGAGCCCTAAGCAACTGTGATGTCATTTTCACTCGACAGCAATTGGCAAAATGACCGCCCCCTGAGCTGCATAAAAACGGCTGGATTTTGCTTCATAACTCTTACACAAATGTAATATTAATCAGAATGTCATGTTTTGACTAGTAAGGTCACATATAACATATTGTCAATAAATGTTTAAGGTTGACTTAATTCCACTTTACTCATTCACTCCCATCCATTTTCACAGAAGCAAACCCCTTCACTCACAGCTGTTTTACTGGATTTTGACAGATTTTGCAAGGCCCACAGAATATTGCTATAACATGGAACCTACCAAAAGAAAGATTAAGTCTCTTGTTTCATCAGGAAAAAAATATATCGTTCTTTCTGTTTCCGTTTTGCAGCAATTAGTATTAGAACATAGCTAAGTTTCATCATTATTCATAAATCTATTTAAAATTGTGAGTAATTTAGTTTTTTTTTCCAACATGGCCCTGGTTGATATATTTTGCTCTGCTGCCATTTTGCTGGCCGTCTGTGCAATAACTACCATTTCTTCAATCGTTCTTTACAGTTGAGAGGCTGCATCAAAGCCTTCGGTATGCTCTAGCATAAAAAAAACATGAAAACCGTATAAAAATACGTCTTTGGGACAATTAAAACATTTAAAATAGAACGTATTTATATGTTTTTGGGAGCAAATTAGTCAAAAAAGAAGAAGAAGAAACTTAAAAATAAAACAGACGCACCAACCCAAGTTTTATTTTTATTTATTTCCTTCTATTTTATTTCTGTTGCATTAAGAAGTGGTTAATAAGTGCTAAACAACAAAAAGCTATATCCAGCAGCTATCATCCATGAAATAGGTCTTTCAAGTAGCACAAATGAATGAACATTTGGTTTTCAACGATTATGGCGGCACCTATTGTTTTCCCTTTAATTTCCCTTGAAAGAACCACATTTCCCATGAGGCCAATCGCATATCATTGTGAAATCCGGACGTCCCAGGCATTTAGTTGGACTGAACTACATTGCTTCCAGTGGCTATTTTCTATTTTTTTTATACAGCACTGTAATGTTTCTCAAGTATGTTAACAGCAGACGGTGGTTGTCATCTTACCTTCTTTATTGTACACACAAACGGCTGAGCTCCCCGCCCTGACCCCCTCCCTTCCTGCGACGCATTCACAAGCATTGGTGAACAAGAAAGAACACAACTTTTGAGTGTTGTGTGGCTGGTCGGGTCAGTGTGGAAAGGCGAACTATCAAGCTGATGGCTATTTATTGCTACCACGCAACTTTCCAATAGCTAACATTAGCATAATTATTTTTGATTTGAGCATGTAAAGCTACCTACTAAAAAGAGCCGAGTCCCCGCAAAGGCAGCGTCGTTTGGAAATCCCCCGTCTTTCGCCTCGCCAGCGAGTGAAATCCTATTCTGTGCTTTTATCATCATTATTATTGTTGCCGCAGACAAAAAAATTTGTTTATTGGGGTGTTTTGTAGCTTCTGCATGATAAGAGTAATCGCATGTAGACGTTTGACTCGACTTCTGTCTGTAACGACTGAGGAATGCCGTAAAGCGGTCTGCACGTTTGTAGTTTTTTTGTTTGTGGCAGAGTTCACACCATCCACCTCAAAGTTGTTTAGTGCCTGTAAAAATGATACAGACCCCCTCAGGCCATGACAAAAGTTTCATTAATCTAGCTGTAAGTCAATGTTTCATCAGCAGAATTATGAAAATATGAATTGAAGGTTCAAATCCTATTTAGTGTTGCTTTAAGGATGAGAAATTAAACATTCCATATATGCTATTGCTAACTCGATCTGTTGCCTTCTTTCTTATGCCATCATCTGTCTTCACAATTATGTCGAAATTGTGCCATTAGACAAACATAGGCAAAAATATCACCTCCCTGACTCCTGACACCAATATTGGATATAATCTAATGTTTCAGTATATCAGATGATGCTACTGCAAGTTGCTAGAACATCTAAAAATAAATGAAAAGATGACAGATGACTTCACCGTCACGCACTGTCATCCTTTTATTTTGCTGTCTAAATTCTTGCTCCACGTATTCTGCAAAAGGAGACTGTGCTATACATAATTTTTAAGGTCATTGAGCTATTGTTGTCTTTGTCAAAAGGTTGTGAGGCGTGATCTTGGACAAAAGCTATAGATAAAAAAAAAAAGTCAGGGCAACAGTTTTAGGAAGCCCAAGTGCATGAATTTGCAAGCACTGCTGTCATTCTGGCCTCTAATGGTCTTGTCTCTGTTTGACGTATGAGGTGAAACTAGAAAATACATCTGCCACTATGTCCAAAGATATCCTCAAGTCATGGTCTGCTTTGTGGTAACACAGCTCACTCTGTCCTGCTGAATGGACAGCTGCAGCACCGATGAGGCACATACAAACCTTCATATGCTGAAGCCTTCCAAACAAGGTTGACATTCATTTTGACTCTTGAGAGATGGGCAGGGTTTTGGGACCACATGGTTTTGGAATAAGACTTTAAAAAGAATGACAAAAAAAAACTATGGTTTGAAAACTCAGCTATTCTTGTTCTGCTACTTGGACCCCGCAGTTTTTATGAAAGCAGGCAGTCTGTCTCGGTTTTCAGAAAATGTTTGATATGAAAATAATGTGAATGAAGAAATCGTATATGTGTTTCCAAATATAATCCTACTCAGTCCAAAAATGACTGCAGAAATTGAGGCAATACAAACTTTTTTAATTGAATTGGCTTTTTCCCCTTGACTTTGGAAATGTCCCTCCAAAAGCCACAGAAACTATTACTCATCTATTTTCCAAGGAGGAGAAATCAATGGTTAAGTAAGTCATGCATACGTTATGTATAGTTGAACTTTGAACCCTGTAAAATGATTCTACTTACGTGCCTAAACATTAACATTAAATTGTCATTCTTTAAAAAGTGGAATTTTTTACTATGCTTGAGTGGGATGAGAAAAGGGAGGAACGACACTGACTCCAGTGATGATGTAATGCTTCATTCCTTTGAATGAAGCAAGCTTTGGTCCAAGTTGAGAACACAATTTTATTGTTTATTTCCGAATGACTGGAAAACATTAACAGTATGAGAGCACTTAGTACAAACCTCCACCATTTTGAGATTTTGCGGTAAAGGAAATTTATAGTTGGCAAATAGCATATAGTTTTAGCAGGAAGTGACTGAAGGGAAAAAATAGCAAAACATAACTGAGCCCCAAAGTTGTGGTGTTCATTTCACAACCCCCCCCCCCCCAGCACACTTTGAAATTATAGAGCAGGGGTTCTCAATTAGAAATGTAAGAGGTTCAAAAAATAAATTTTGAGGAAGTCATAGGTCCACAGCACATGGCTGGTGGCGAAAAATGTTGGCCTTTTTTTTGTTTTGGCCCTGGATGAATGAGAATATCCACACACATGTACAGTACATGGATAGAATATCAATGCCTTACTTGGCTTTTATTTTTAAGATGGCCTTCATAAGCAATTGTTGCCGCTGACTTGACTCGGAGTTGAGGCTGGCCTGACCGCAGCCAAGCAGACTGGCCGAGCTACAATATACTTAGTGCCCAAAAGCGCAGCGACGGACATGAACTGGAGCGTAATGTTCAATTTCCAGTCCACTTATGTGCATCCCTGCTCATTGACCTATCCCACCGAGGTTGAAAGGCCAATGAAGGAGTTGCCCTTGGAGCAATTGCCTTCACTGCAAACAGCCCAGCTGTGCGCCTCACCACTAGATGAGTGTTCACTGAGTCCATAGGTTAAAAGATGAAGAAAAAACACTGAGTTACCATTTACACAAACTGACCAAATTATATTTAGCATGGCAAGTGACTTATTGTATAGAGAGGAAAATGACAGTGAACATGGCAAATTCTTCACTTCCTTGCACTTGAAGAATGTATGATCACACCCCGGCCCTGAAGGGGAAAGTGTTAACTTGTGGAGAAAGAGAAATGAGGTGTGGCTATGTTATGACAATATAAGTGAGAAGCATAACTCAGCGCTCATCCCTGAAAACTCACTCACCTCAAGATGCCACTAAACTGTAAGAAGATGAATCAAAGTCAAAATCAGTTTTTTATCATGAGACGAAACGCATGCGGTGTACGAGAACACCAGTCAACTGCTCCTTGAAAACTGACAGAGAAAACAGTACAACTCAAAGAGGGAAAACTCATATTAAGGTAATTGCGCCAGACAAATTATGTGGTTTGCTCTATATGCAAGGTAGCGAGAAAGGAGCCTGCTCGGAACTGATGAATCACAGGAGCATGACTGAGAAGAAAACACTGACACACAGACAGAGGGAGCCATTTGTTCTTAGCACAAACAGCACATCATTTTGAACAATGCAAACCGGTGAACTCCGTGTGCCATTCTGACGTGATACTACACTCTAATAAAGCCAAGTCGCGCAATGGAAAATCCCGCCTGCTATGCAGTTATTATACAGTATATGGCCGGCAAAGTCTTGAAAACATAATATGTTCTCGTCGCTCACATTTCCAGTTGAGTGATGGTGTTGGGAAAAATAGGAATAATTCCCAAAATGTCTCTAAGAGGATGACGCAGTGGTAAGGCATTTTTACAACTGATGGGAAGTTTTTGATCATTACACATGGAAAGAAAGACAAGGTCCAAATTCTATTTCGGAATAATTTTCATATATTTATAATAGCTAATATATCAGATATTTTATCACAGGTTAGTTTTTAAATTAGATTTACAAATAGTGTGCCTCAACCTGTTAGTTCACAGCGATTTGCTGTACTTGATTTCTCCCTAAGCTTCATTAAAGGCTAAGTCAACCTTAAAATTTTGGGGGGACAATAATATGTTATACAGTACAGGCCAAAGTTTGGACACACCTTCTCAATTCAATACATTTGCTTTATTTTCATGACTATGTACATTGTAGATTCTCACTGTACTGTGTACTATATGTGACCTCACTAGTCTAAGCATGACATTCTGATTAATATTACATTTGTGGAAATATGAGTTTTTATAAATTTTAGGGGGCAGCCATTTTGCCACTTGCTGTCGACTGAAGATGACATCAATGTTGCTCAGCGCTCAGGCAACGACCAATCATAGCTCACGTGTTTTCTGAAGCTGAACAGTGATTGGTTGTTACCTGAGACCTGACCAACTATGATGTCCTTTTCATTCAACAAGAAGTGGCAAAATGGCTGCCTTCTGATATTGATAAAAAACTGCTGGATTTTGCTGCTTAACACATATTCCATATAACCAAAATACCGTATTTAGACTAGTGAGGCTGCGTAGAACACAGTAGGTGGGTTTCCATCCACTTATTTTTACTATAATTTTCAAGAATTGCAAAAAAGAAACTGAATAGAAAGGCCCAAAATTCGAAAAAAGGCCCAAAATTCGCAGAAAAGTTTTTACGCTTGGAGGGGGTGGTTTTAGAAGCGTATAAAAGAAAATGCACATTTTGGCGATGGAAACAGGTTTTGCGAATAAGCAACTACAAGACCGGATATACGTCGCACGTTTTGACGTTTGTAGTCACAATAAATGGCGGATGATAAAGTAAGATATGTTTGGGGAGATGAAGAAACACGATTATTTTTATAATTAATAAAAGAAAAAAACATTAATGCAATTTTTGATGGCTTTATTAACATTAGCTTTCAATGTAACAACATACTTCACTTATATGCGGGAGGGAAGCCAACAAGACAAACTACTTCCGTTCAGTCCGTCAAAACTAACATTCCCACCTGAAACTCCCCATTGTCCCAAAGTTCCGTCACTACGTCATTTCGCGGCGCATATTTGCAAAAGAAGAGCGGATGGAAATGGGCATAAGTCGCATGTCCGTTTTGCGCATTTTCACAAAATTCTCATAAAAAATTCTAAACATTTAGATGAAAACCTGACTATTATTGTCAAGGAATATTTTTCTTGGGGGGGGGGGGGGGTGACTCCCCTACAATATCAATATTTTTGCCAAACATTTGCATTTTTACTAGGGATGGGCGAGTGCTGATTCAAGGTATCGTGTTGGGCCAATACTAGTATCGGCCACTCTATTGTGGCCGTTTTATGATCAGGGACTAGAAATTAGTATAAAATTGCCATTAAGTTCATGCAATATGTTACAGTTTGTTTTGGGAATTTCTATGCATAAAAAGTACTAGTGGTATCGGTGACTAGTGCAATTTCCAGACTGTAACCCGCTACTGCGGCTAATACAACGGTGTGGCTTATCCACTAGGTCACGATAGAGATAGAGATATATATATATCTCGTGACCTAGTGGATAAGCCGCACCGTTGTATTAGCCGCAGTAGCGGTTTACAGTCCGGAAATTGTGCTAGTCACCGATACCAAGTACAGATACCACTAGTATTTTTTATGCATAGAAATTCCCAAAACAAACTGTAAAGGAAGAGCAAAAGCGCCAGGCGGAGCAAAACAATCCAAAGCCCAAATACAGTGAGTAGGAGAGACAGAACGAGAGCGAGACAGTTTGCGCCCTGATTATGGAAAAGAAACAGAGAAGTGCATAAGATGCTGTATTTAAGTTAAACGCAATCGACCTGTTCAATTCTGACACTGCCGAAGAGGAGTTTTTTGGGGTTTTGAGAGCGACAACAAAAGGAGAGAGAGTGGCTGACAAGACCATTCTGGGGCCGGTTCGTTTCCGACACTGAGGAAGAGGACTTCAATGGTTTTACGTAGTAGGTAGGAGGACGACGATGGCACGAGAATTACCGCTAATGACTGACTTTTCTGCTATAATAGGCTGGTTATTTTGTTACAGTAATGTATTTTTGTACAGCCGTGATATGAATGCACATTTACTGCCGTGTTACTGGCAAGCACATTTACAATCAGATTTCATTTAGCCATTTGACGTCAGATCCTCGTCAAGCGCTATAACTTTTGTTCTGTTGTTAACTTTATACTGTACTACGCGTGTGACCGCAGGATGTGCGCTGCATTATTTGTGCACCTCACGAATGCTGTTCAGATGTTAATAAATGGGATGCTTTGGAAATTACGGTACTCAAGGGTTCAGTACTGTATTCGTACTGGTATCTGTGTGAAAAAAAAATAAAGAGGCATTAAAAATCCCCAATTTATACTTAAATAGAAAAGCGTACATGCAGCATCAATTATCACAGTTCAAATGCTAATTTTTTTTGCCATTTTAATGAAACATAATTTCTATGTTTGTACAGCAATACCAACAAATATAATCAACAAAACTAATGCAAACATAATTGTATCTGACTGAACATAAAAAGTAAATGAAATATCTTGAAATGTATTGAACACGATTAGTTTAATCAGAAAGCACCCACTTTCTTAAAAAAAAAAAAAAGACATAAGTGAAAAAAGTCATATTGCAAAGTAATTGGAATAATATGCTATATTGAACGAAGGAGTTAGAGAGCAGCACATGTAGACCAGGCTTTGACCTTGCTTTAAAGAGTCAGTCCTTTTTACAACGATATCTGATCACAAGACACAAATGACAGACGTGGTGGAGGCAATGTGATTATTTTAGCACATTTGTTACGTCCAAACAAACACAACCCAATCATACAGCACACGCATACAAACTTGTGGAGACTCCTAGACACATGATTGCCTTCTGTCTAAATATAGATGGCACATCAAACGCACAAAGCAAACGCTAGTAAACTGATAAGTCCATATTCACGTTATCAAGAGCGTAGCGCACAATTCTAAAAATAATAAAATTGGATGCAGGATACTTTGCATGCTTGAGAGAAAAATAATGAAAAATAAGGTGGGTTTGGGAAGTTGACATTTTGTTTAAGAAGTTAGCAACCTCGGATAGAAGGGTTGTGGTCTAACCGGTAAAGGTCTGGAAATACATGCAGCCCATGGAAATGTCTAACAAGTCAGTATGTGCGTGTGTGTCCTCTAAACTCTGTCCTGCGATTCTCCTGTTAGCAAAACAAACATGCAAGTGGCTGACTTGGTCCCACTGCCGGCCATTGTTGATTCAACACCACATCTGACACAGCCAGTTCCATTTTCCAACCAACAATAAGAGACCACAGGCTTAATTTAGGAAAGAGTAACTTAAACGATTAATTTGCGCTCTCTTTAATGTCCTGGAATACACATTTTATAAAAAGACATTGTATGGTCAGACAAAGCCAATGAATTCCAAAAATACAAATGAAAGGATGTTGGGTAAGCAGAAGAAAAGACTGGTGAGGGTGACTTAAGGAGAAGTCGAAGAGAGTTGTAGAAGGGTGGGAGGAGCTAGAAAGGAAAAGTTCCCGCTGCTGCTTTCCGAGTGGATTCTCCAGCTCAGCAGTGGGGAATGTGCTGGCATACCACAGAGCCTGTTGCTGAAGAATGCAACGATTCCGAACAGACCCATAGCTCAACTTACTAACACACGCACGTACACAGTGAAGAACAGATAAGATGGGTCCGAACAGCACAAGGTGCTAATGGAGCCACAATATCATGATCAATAGCCTTAAACACTAAACACTGATGAGCAATTCTCGTCAGGCTTTTTGCTCTGATTTATTTCAACCCCAAATAGTGGGCGCCAAATTGCATGTTCACTCAGACACAGACACAGATTAAACGGCAACTATTGTTAAAATGATGGAGACCTCCATTTTTCAAAGAGAGTTTTGCGCTTTAGGTAGCAATGATGCTTTTTAGATCATTTCAAGGTGAATCGATAAAAGACGCATTAAAAATCTGCAATCGAACTAAAGCATAGCCCCACGAATCAATAATTGAATTCCTCCTGAGCCAGAATTAAAAAAAAAAAAACTTTAAAAAAAACTAGGCATGCACACTGGAATAGTGACACTGAGGGGGAAGAAAACAATGAGAGATTATCTGTAAATGTCCATCTAATTGACCAGCACAGGGGTGAGCAAACCCAGTCCTCGAGGACCGGAATCCTGCAGGTTTTGGATGTTTCCCTTCTCCAACACAGCTAATATATGATCAGCTCATCAGAAAGCTCTGCATAAGCCTGATAACGATCCTGTTGATTGGAATCAGCTGTGTTGGAGTAGAGAAACATCCAAAACCTGCAGGATTCCGGCCCTCGAGGACCGAGTTTGCCCATCACTGGACCAGCATGTCAGACATGAAGGACAGGTGGTGTTGAGTAAAAGGTAAGAGACTATCAAATTGTCAGGCAGTTTGTCAGCAGGTGATTTCATGACTTCCTCAATGACTCCTTTGTACACCAAATAATGATGTGACTTCTTAGACGATCGACTGATTCCAATCAACTGTCCAGATGCGGACTACTGAGCATTTTGAAACCATCAATCGTAATAAAGCTAGCTAAGTGAACCTACCACTGTTTACTCAAACAAATGTATTAAATAAAAAATATAAAGACGACGCTAAAATGTGCACTTCCATCATGCAGCACACTGATGTTGCAAACTTTGAGGGAGTGTGCAATTGGCATGCTGACTCCAGGAATGTCCCCTGGAGCTGTTGAACGACAATCAGCAACCTGATCAACTCTATGCGAAGGAGACGTGTTGCATAGTACGAGGCAAATGGTGGTCACACCAGATGCTGACTGTTTTTTGACCGCTGAACCGCCCTTCCCCTCCTCCACACTGCAAATCCTTTACAAAATCTTAAGAAACCTAAATTTTATTATTTTGCTCTGCCAAGTTATTTTTACTTAAAATAAGATTGTCAGACAAGATTATTCTTCTTATCTTAAGATACTTATTATTTAATTATCTTATTTGCTCAAGCAGTCTTGGCATTGAGTGTTAACAGCCAGTTTAAAGTAATGTGAGGCTTAAAACGAAAAATTTCCACATTTTAAGATGACTAACCAACATCAAAGGCCCTGAACTGGGGTTACATAAAGTGAATTTTCTTATTTTAAGATTTTGCATAATCTAGTAATAAGATAAATGGGAAAAATACAAGTGTGAAAATAATCAGACTAAAGTGCAATATAGCACTTTATTGTAAGCATTTTTTTCTTGTAAAAATAATCAGTTCAAGTGGTTCATTTCGTTCTATTTACTGAGCTCATTTTTCCTCTTTCCAGTAAATACACTACCAGCTCAGTGGTCTAGTTGTTGTGCGTCTACCCTCAGACTGGGAGGTCGTGGGTTCAATTCCTGGCTGGGTCATACCAAATACAATCAAAATGGGACCCGTTACCTCCCTGCTTGACACTTAGGCTAAGTTGGCCAAACGTAAATGAATATGTATGTATTTTAAGAAAACTGTTCTATATAGTACAGCTTGAAAAAAGTCAACATTACTTGTTTTTAGTCTAAAAATACTATTTTCGAGGTAAATTTAAGTAACATTTTCGTGTTCTGTTGGCAGATCATTTTGCTTAAATAATTTTCTTATTTTACTATATTTTTTTCTTAAATTTTGTAATGTCTTTTTTTTGCAGTGTTTAGTGTTCACATGACGTCATTTGCCCCACATTGTGTGCCGTTCACGAGTCCATGGAATGTCGAATGAGAACGGACAAAGGAATGTCCGGAATTGCAAAGGTAAATTGAAAGTATTTCCAACCGACAAAGTCTACCAAAGTGTGTTCTGACCATTTTGATTGAGGTAAGTGTTATTGTAAGATGGTAAGTGCTTTTACCATAATGCGATTGTGATACGTGAGCCGCTAGCCGTGGCTAGCTCTGGCTAAAAATAGATCTGGTGGTCAAGATGTTCGGCGGAGTATGGTGAGTTTTATACTGCAGAGAATAAAAAAAAATAAAATAGGCAGACGAAGCAGAAACAGTCCAACAGCAGCTAAGGCGGCCCAAATTGGGCAACACTCGCACATATGAGTGGGCATCAGAAAACAACTGATTTTATAAATACAATGTATAGTAATAATCTATTCCCTGCAATTATGAAACCTAGCAGAGGTTATTACCATGCATTACTAGAGCAAAATAAAAGCAACACACAAGAAATATGTTAAATACTAAATCAAGTAATTAAAAATGTAATATATCCAGAATATTTTATAAAAGATACAAATATTGTTACTGAAAAAATGTCAGACGTAGCTAATGATTTTAATGACTATTTTGTTAATGTTGGCAGTAATTTGGCAAAAGAAATCCCTGAGCCAAGAAACAAACATTAAATAAATAGGCATATTAAAAAATCCATCCACTATGTGGCTTAATGCTGTTAATGATACAGAAGTATTAAATGTTGTTAAAATATTAAAAAATAAAAAGTCCACTGACTGTTTCAACATTGATATGACATTAGTAAAAAGTATTATAGAATATGTTGTGCAACCTTTCACATATTGATGTAATTTGTCGTTTAAAGCCAGTACATTTCCATCAAAAATGAAAATAGCAAAAGTTATTCCTATTCATAAAAATGGATAAAGACATATATTCACAAATTATAGACCAATATCACTGCTGCCACAGTTTTAAAAAAATTCGAGAAAAATTATTTTCATATAGACTGGACAACTTTACTGAAAAACATAAGCTTTTAAGTGAAAATCAATATGGGTTTAGAGAAAAATGGACCACCTCAATGGCAGTCATTGAACTCGTAGAAGCAATATCTACTAACATAGATAATAAAAAAATTACTGTTGGATTTTTTATAGATTTAAAAAAAAGCATTTGATACTATAGATCATTCTATACTAATGAATAAATTAGAAAAATATGGCATAAGAGGTTTGGCATATAAATGGATGAAAAAGTTATTTGGATAATAGATATCAGTACTTACAGCTTAACAATATACAATCAAAACACTTGAAGATTACTCATGTCCCCAAAGGGTCTGTGCTAGGCCCCAAATTATTTATCTTGTATACAAATTTTATCTGTTGTGTCTCAAAAATATTCAAAAGTGTCTTATTCGCCGATGACACAACTCTCTGCTGTTCAGGAGAGAACCTGAAGCAGCTTCTGACTACTGTGGAGAATTAACTAAACACATAGAAAAATTGGTATAATTTGGAAATAAAAAGAGTGTATGAAAATAAACTTCTTGGAGTAGTGATTGATGAAAAATTATGTTGGAAGTCTCACATAGATAATATCAAAAGGAAAATGTCAAAAATTATAGGGATACTCTCTAAAATTAAGGATGTCCTAAATAAGAAATCATTATACACATTATATTGTTCATTATTATTACCATATCTGACCTATTGTGTGGAAATCTGGGGAAACATATATAAAACAAATACAAATCCTGTTTTCAAACTGCAAAAAAGAGCCATAAGAATTATAAATCAATCAAAATATACAGAACCAACTCATTCTCTATTTATTAAATCAAATACAATGAAATTCTACGACTTAGTTTAATTTAAAATAGCACAAATAATGTATAAAGTGCACAACAATCTACTGTGCCACAGAACTCAGAAGCTGTTTGAAATTAGAGAGAGTCCTTATAACATAAGGACTCTCATAACACTCCCAACATAACATAAGTGTCTACAATTTTTTTTAAACAAGAACAATCAATTAAGCAAAGGTGTGTTTTTGTAAAAGGTGTTAATTTGTGGAATGATTTTGGAACTGACCTGAAAAGATATCAGTCACAAAGTTCAAAAAAATTACTTCCATCAGAAATTAGCTGTTAAAAATGTTTATGTGCTGTAATTTCTTTGGATGTATCGGTATAAGTGTAATGAAAATTGTATATGTGAGTATGATATGTTAAAGTGCACTTGTATATATGACTAGGTTTATACATTTCCTTTTGTTGAAATAAATTACCTTATCATTTTATCAACATAAAACCAATAAGGAGTAGGACTAAATACGTTTTTAACTTCCTCCTACCCCTTGTGAACATATGAACTATTTTCTTTCTTCCTATTCTTGTTTTTTTCTTTTTTAACTTCAATTTATACTTTAAACTTGTAATGTGTTTTGTGTTGTCTTTATGTTTATATGTTCAATAAAACCATAAAAATACAGTAACCCAAATAATAATTGCATTAATTGGACTAGAACACTAGCCTCTCAGCGGTAAAAGGCAACAGGGTCCGCCGTCTGCTCCCTAGATGTGGCAAATCCAGGTCCAGAAAGTAAAAACATTGCTACAGTTTGGCTTGAGCCCCAGGTGCTAGCTAGCTAGCTTCCTAGTTAGCTCCCATGGTGCTCGTTTACCTTTTAGGGAGCTAGCTAACTTGCCTCAGGGGCTAAAGCCAAACTTGGTCAGGGTTTTTACTTTCTGGACCTGGATTTGCCACGGTGCTCCCTCACTTCTAGACCAGACAGTGTATTCTCACGTAAAAAGTGTCCATAAAGATGGCGTCTCACCCTCTATAAGTTAGCGCCTCTTTAATAAAAAGAATCTCCCCACAACGCTTATTAGTACAGAGCCTATGAAAATGCTGCTCAGGATTGCTATAACAAGTTGCTGCAACAAATTATTAGTTTGAGGGTGTGCGTGTATATATTTTTGATGGAAAAGTTTTGAAAGGATGAACAGTATGTAGTCTGGACAAAGTGTGACCATATGAGATTATGTGCCTTAAAAGGTTGTTCTTTTTCTTACCCCAAAGTGGGAAGCACCTGCCGGAGACAAAATATTTGTGTTTCTCTGCGACAGGAAAAGGAAATACATCATCACAGCTACTGTTCACGGCAGCATCCTGTTAAAATGGCTTTGCCAGAGAAGTGCGCTATAATTGAAATACGGAATATTGCCTTATTAATGTCGCATACACATATAACTGTCTCTAGAGCACCTGCCCACCTCTTAAGTGTCTTTATACACTTACTCGCATGCGTGCTGGAGATGATCCCAGCTGTCTTTAGGCAATAGGTGGGGTACCAAAAAAAAAGAAAAAAAAAAGGCTAGCACTAATTGTATAATAACTTAATCAGCATTGGATTACGGTACAAATTAACCTGTTCTAGTGACTTTTCAACTGCACTTGCAAAATCACAGACTAGAGAGCGGTACCGCTGTGATAAGTTCTCGCGCCTGGCAGAGGTAACTTAAACAAAGGGGGCTGCCAACATGGTTTAAGATTTAAAAAAAACAAACATTTTTTTTAAGCTCCTGAGCCACTTTACCTCTCCTACGCCAAAACCATAACACACAAAACGGGTGATCTGACACTGGCAATGCTTAGTCTGTTAACTTTTCTAAGTTTCTTGTCAATCGTTAATAGTAAAGAAAACGGGCGGCTATCATTGACGGTTGTTGACGGAATGCCCATCTCTGGTCATTTCCGCCTTCTCCAAGAAATTACAAATGATTTTGTTTGTTTGTCCAATGGCACTGATTGATTTCTAATCATATCTCAGCTTTGTTAATTTCAAATTCATGTTTAGACTTCTCACGAGTATAAATGGCTGATCCGGAGCCATTTAGTCTGAATAATCAATGAAAGAGGACAAACCTGGGTAACAAAATAGTCAATAAAAGCAATTGTGTCAATGGGCTTAGCTTAAAGCTTTCATCCCCACCACTAACCCATTTGAAATAGTTGTTTTTCAAGTCATAATACTAATACTGCACTACAAACACAATCTTAGCTGATATTTTTCAAATGTGCACAGATGAATTTGTAACCACATTTGGGCATTTTGAGATAAGTTTGTATTATATCTGTTCGTTTTAGATTTTTTTTGTAGCAATCAGGGAGATTTCCTTGTAGGACAGTCTGTCAAATGGAGAACAATTTTTTTCTATGCCTCACTCCTCCCCACACTTCCCATTTCCTCTTAAGTCTATCGCCAACATCCCCTGTGCTCTCCTGGCTCTGCTGGCAGAATAACTAGTGCTGGAAGACTTGAACGAGCACAGGGGAATGAAGGAAGAACAGTTGAGTTGCGCTATACCTGTGAAAAACTCCTGCAATAGGCAGAGCTACTTGTCCCTGCAGTTGAGATGGGACAGCTCCCTAATTAAATAGAAAACCTCAAACAAACAAAGCAGTGTATATTACTTACTTGGTCGAGACTTGCAGCTAATATTAAGTTGGTGGTAATATTATTACCAACAACTGCCTAATAGCGCAGTGGGGAAGGGCTGGGGTCATATAGTCTATATGGGGAAACACTGAATACTCGTATGTCTGGTCATCTATGAGACAGACTGGTGTCCTTCACCTGTTCTTACCCTCCAACATTCAATCTCAGCATAGATATGTGTTTAAACAGTGCTTAAAAAAGTGATTTTGTAATTTTGAGAACAATCTATACCTGGCATTACGTGAGTGGGCAAAGTAAGCAAGTGGCTCATTTGAATGAGACAAAACAATCACTTCAACCATCCTTGTTCAGAGTGTTGTAAATATTTTTCTTTGTGAATTGTTTGACCAAAGAATAAAAAATATTATTATAACCAGACCTCAGAACTGTTTCAAACTGAAAAGGCACAATGTATTTCCTTAAAAAAAAAAAAGTAAATTGAAATAGGTTTAACCTGCTTCTTACACCAATCTCATCTGAGACAGCCGTTAAACTATCAATGGCCTTATACACGTTGACTTGGTTACATAATCGCATGCCAAATTCCTGTCATAAATTACACCTTTCCCACATCTCTTTCCGCCTCATTCCCGCACTACATGCGCATCTCTGAAGCATCAAGCATCAATTTCCACCAGTACAGACAGAGTACCAACAGTAGCCAAGCTCATTTTCCCCTCTATACATACACAACTGACAAAAAGGCCCTTTAGTGTAGAAATGGCAAGAAAGAGACGGGCCTTATTTCATTTTCCCCTCTGGTCGTTTTGGCAGGGTGTCTGTCCCCATTCCTGAGGTTCAGTATGAGTTCACAGAACTTGCTGTCAATTTCCAGAAATAAACTGTTTGCTCATGCGTGGGTGCTATGAAATACTTTGGTGTCCAAAAGAGAGAAGAGTTTTCCCTCGTATGCTACCTCTTTAAATAAGGAAGTAAAGCACACAGCACAAAAATTCTGTGGACCAATCAACGAACAGTGTGTATACAACCAGCACTCACTCACACAAGAGTACCATTACGACCAGCACTCCAATGTCAAGGTACTGAAAGTAGGAAGGTTTAGGTCAGATATTTCAGGACCCTTCATAAATGGTGCACTGTTTGTTCAAAACATGCCAATATTACACCTGTTTATGGTGTGAGTAAAAATAATAATAATAATTTTAGCTTATTTTACAGTAACATAAGGATAACTAGACAAAGTGCAATTTCTGCAGAAATGCTAAAAAACTGAATGCTATTAGCTGAATGCTAAGATTTAAATGCATGTGTTTAAATCAGTTCAGTGAAATTATAATCCATTTTCTGATATGGTAGTTGGTATCGAATGTACTAAAATGTGGTCCAAGCGGGGTTTGAACCCAGCTTCTCTGTGGTGGCAGACAATTGCTCTAACCCAGGGGTAGGCAAGTTCGGTCCTAGAGAGCCACAGTCCTGCATGATTTTGATGTCTCCCTCCTCGAACACAACTGAGAGGCTCCTGCAGAACGTAATTATGAACTGACGATTTGAAACACCTGGGTTGGAGGCAGGAGACACCGAAAACATATAACTTGACTTGATCGAATGTATTGCTAATGGCGTATTTATTTTGAAAATCGTCATCTGATGCTGAAAGCATCAAACGTGCATTTAATCATTTCAGTGAAATTATAATCTATTTCCTGTTCTGACAAGTCAGTTGATATGCATGTATATCACTTAGCATAATGGCCATGGATATAATAATAATCATAATGCATCAGATTTATATAGCGCTTTCCTAGACACGCTACAGTGGATACATTATTCATGCACTCACACATTCACACTGTGGTGGCGGTAAACTACTCAAATAGCCTCAGCTGCCCTGGGGCAGGCTGACAGAAGCGTGGCTGCCAGTGTGCACCTACGGCTCATCGGACCACCACCAAACATTCGCACCTTTCAGACAGCAGTGTTAGTCGCAATGGAGGCAATGCGTGTGAAGTGTCTTGCCCAAGGACACGACGACACATGACTTGGGGAGAGCGGGGATCGAACATCCGACCTTCTGGTTACTAAATGACCGTCTCTACACCCTTAGCCACGGCCGCCACATATACTTGCAATGTACAGTCGGAGGTGGGATTCAAACCTGCAACCGCCTGGTTACTGGACAATGCACTTTCCCAACTGTGCCACCTAGCACCTGGCAATGATGATCCGCTGTATGTATGGAAGTGGGCGTGGAAAGTGGGACTTCAATGTCTGTCCCATTGAAAATGAATGGGGAAAAGTTGATATTTAATGTTAAATTGTGCAAATACTGTGGTGGCCGTGGCTCAGGGTGTAGAGACGGTCAATCAGTAACCAGAAAGTCGGTTGTTCGATCCCTGTTCTCCCCAAGTCATGTGTCGTTGTGTCCTTGGGCAAGGCACTTCACACACATAGCCTTCAGTGCTACTCACACTTGTGTATGGAAGGTGCGAATGTTTGGTGGTGGTCGGAGGGGCTGTCTGGCAGCCACACTTCCGTCAGCCTGCCCTAGTAGCTTGGTGCCACCACAGTGTGAATGTGCATGAATAATGTATCCATTACATTGTAAAGCGTCTTTGAAACAACATATTCACAGGAAGGCGTGAATTTTTGAAGCAAGTTTTGAACGGTGTAAATCGGGAATATTATGTGGGAGTTGTTAAATGGCAAAAAAGTGCGGAGAATAAAATGTGCCTGAAATAATAAAGAATCCAAACAACATATGTGAGAATGCTTTTCAGCATTCCCACAATCAGCAATCACCACATGCAAGATCAATTCTGATTCTCCAATCTTGAATACTGAAATGGAAGAAACTAACATTTTAAATACTACATATGCAAATATTGAAGATCTTGCCTTCAGTTAAAAAAAACAAAAATCAAGCTAAGAAGGGCATTAGTACTGACGTCTTCTTTCCCCTTCTTTGCCCCACCTACTCTGCCTTTCACTCTCCTGCCTTTGACACTGCAGCATACCTCTGGAGACAAACTCAACTGAAGGCGGAATCAGCTTTTCTTTTCCACTATGTATTTCCCCACCTTAATTCTGGAACTCAACAGTCACACTCTTGCTGAGCCCTTGAGTCTACAGCCTTCAGACCTGCCCACATTCCTAGACAGTATCCCCAACATTGTACAGTAACCATTTTGTGATGGAAGACAGCTCAAATTAACAATAGCCCCTTTTACAATATGTTCCATGAACTAACACCAGTCTAGAGATAGTATTCTGATTAATATTATGTTCGTGGAATATAAATTAAGATGGAAAATTCACCCATTTTAAATCCATCTCAGGAAGTGGCCATTTTGCTCATGTGATGTTTGCAAGTTGAGCACTGGGTTGTTATTTTCAGTTTCATTATAACCTGCACAGATTCAAGACTGTGCCTGATGTAGCAAAGCATCTCCAGAACATAAATGTGCCTCCTCCAGGTTTCAAAGTCTTCTTTTCTTTGTATGCTTCAACGGTGCGCCTGTAAACGTAGAGCCGATTATGTCTGCTCCAAAAAACTACCATCTGTCCAGAGGACATTTTCCCAGAAGCTTTGTGGCTTGCCAATATGAATTTTGCAAAAATTTGTTTTCAGTTTCAAGTTTTTTTTTCTGAGGCCTTCATTAATGGAATTGCAGTCACAACTTTGTCCTTATGCGTAAACCTTTAAAAATTCAGACCTGTACTGAAATGTTAAGTGACACATGCATTTGTGCACTGTAATGAAATGAAACAAAGCTGATGTGTGGAATATCTACCAGTTATAACAATCTGTGGTTCACGAAACAAGGAAGCTTCTCAGTTGCTCAGAAATAGGCCACTGAGGATTCCATTCATTTGTACACTGCTTTCCAAATAGTTGCGCTTTTCCACTCAGCTCAAGACTTCCAGCTGCAGTTTAACCCTTACCTGGTGAGCAAGAATTTCTATACCAGGATAAAGCATTATTTATCTCTTTGAGCACTTTGTCGAGATAATCCCAGTATGCATATAGAAATACTGATACTGGTTGCCAGCTACTGTAGCTGTGCTTGAGAGCAGAGCAGAATGTTTGAGCAAAAACTTTGACTCCAAAACTGCCAAATGAATGAACAGATTGTATCCGTGTACTACATAGCAAAGGTTGTGGGAAAGTTGGCAGTGTAGGTTAAAGGGCTCCATTTAGTAACCTAATGCAAGGGTCCGGTACCAGACCAGGCAATCATTTGGTACTGGCCCGTGGAAAAAGCACAAAAAAAAAAATCTATTTCATTTACATGCTTGTCATCTGCCAACAATTTTATTTTGGAAAAATGGCGCCTTCTTGTTCCTAAGTCTGTTCCCACTCTTATTTTTATTTTTTTATTGTTATATTTATTTCTCTTTACTTTTTGGGTGTGCATCATTAACCCTACAAACTTAACACAGCTAGAATTGGCCACAAATAAATGTTGCTAGAGAGCTTTTTAGAAAATACGCTCCATGACTTTTACCAAATGATTTTTTATAAAGAAAATTCTAAGAGCCTTCATCACATCAAGTGATTCACATCTCAGTCCAAAGTCTGCTCTTTTTATTGTGACCTCCAGCTTTGGGTGTGTCACATTTGTCTTCCATCAGCCCAACATATGACTGTCATGCAGGGCTCGCACTGAACTCAGCCTCATGGTGGCTTGAATTACATTAAACATATAATCTCGCTTTATTCTGGAAGTATTTGGTATTTTGGATACTTTAACAGTACATGCAAGAGAGCAAAGAATGTACTAATGTGAAAAAGCCAGTATCATAAAGAGTCGTTATAGGACTTTCATCAAACAGTGACTTTTAATTAATTAATTAATTAATTAATAAATAATTATAATAATAATTAGTTTGTTTGTACAGTATTTGCGTCGTAAACTATTAAAAGGAACCCCGACTGTAATGACAAGTTTGATCTATATTATTTATTTGGTTGTTACTAATATAAATATGAGATAAATTTTTCAAAAATCATTTCCAGTTTAAAACATTTTGGATAAACTTTATTTGGACGTACGCTGTCATTGTTATTTACGTCATTCAGTGCGTAGTGACATAGAATGGCGGCAGGCTCTCTGCCGAGCGATGTGAAATGCCTATAAAGAAAGCAAGGTAAGTCTCGTAACGTTCCTAAAGAAACAACATGCAATCGGGAGAGTCACCCTCCCCCACGCAGTGCTCTCGTCATTCACCATACGCATTCAAAAGTTGTGATCGTCCCTTTAGGAACACGACGGAGGCTTACCTTGCTTTTTTTATTAGAGTTTCACATTCCTCGGCAGAGAGCCAGCCGCCGGCCCTTTCTACGTCACTATGCACTAAATGTGTTGCGACGTAAATAACAATGGCGGTGTGCGTCCAAATAATGTTTCTACAAAATGTATTAAACTGAAAATGATTTTTGAAAAATAAATCTCATAGTTATGTTAGTAACAATCACAGAAATAATATTATAGAGTACACTTTTCATTACAGTTGGAGTTCCTTTTAAAGTTGTAATCTTGTTTTCCCCAATATTAAGTTATAACATGATATTGTGAAGTCAAAATTTAACAAGGTAAGAAAGTCATAGTTTGACAAGTAGGGTTAAAAACCCTTATTCCTGCTCTATTAAGCCTTTTATTCTATTTTTTAAAAAGATGCCTTAATTATTTCTCTTTTTTAAAGGGACATTCATGCAGGGATGCAAGATTTAAGTCATCTGTCACAATCATATCAAAGGCAAGTAGGTTGTTTAATTGGTTGATTTGTTTAATTAATTCCCGTATAAATTCTCATATGTACGTTCTGTATGCAATTGTAATGTTATATAATATATTGCAAACAGTTTTGCGGACCTCTAAGCTATGACACACTGACCCCTGGAAGCCCCCAAACTCCAGTTACAGAACCATTGACTTAATGAATATGTAGATTTATTTTTTCAAATTTGGATAGTATGCCAGGGAGCTGCCAATAGGTTTGGCCTTAGTGAAGAAAACCACACTGACATGCAATTAATCAGTAAAATATTATATCAGCCCACAACAAAAGTCAAACTAGTGACTACAACATACCAGAGGGCCCACATAACCCTCCAAACCAAATAGGCATTAATTCTAAAATAAGATTCTCTCAATGACTACAACAACCTACTGATTACCACATATTTTGCTGATTCAACTGAACCAAAGACACCACAAGCAGCACAGTCCATTGGGACCATTCTAGTGACTTGCTGTTGTAAGAAATATTTCTTAAATGATGTGGTGGTATTGCTCGATTCAACTCAATGTTTCCCCTCAGTCCTGATGAGGCATTCTTGAGCAAGATACTAAACTACCAATTGATCCTGACGCCCTGCGGTCCATCCCCAACATCCAGTCCTGACGAAGCATCCTTAAGCGAGACGCCAAACTGCCAGTTACTCCTAATGACTTGTGTGTGAATCAGACACTTACTTTTCTCCACTTGTGATATAGCCAAAGGAAAAGAATGGATGAACCTATTTTTTTTGCAACTGTGACAAAATATTGTGCTCAATTGATAGACCTCCTATCATGCATGTTACTTAGAACCAGTTGACCTCTGTTCCTGATAAAAACCAACTGAGTAACAAGTGTCTCCGTAACCACGGACATAAGAATCATATGGATCAGTCCACAAATACCACAGCTGGAGTAAAAAGTCAACTTCACTAGCATTTTCATGTGTGCCATTTCCAACAAACCAGTGTTGTCAATCTCAGAAAGCTATTTTTTCCATTGACAACATAAACGTTTTGCAGAAAAGGACATTCAGATTCATGTATACTTAAGAGTGGCTCTTGTCCGTGTTTCTCTCCATGCCGTTCATTACCGGTAAATACATTTGCTTTACATTTCTCTGTGGACCACACTCCAGGGACATGATCATGTTATGTCACCCAAGTAATGCCTGCTTTCTATGAAAACACTGTGTGAATCAGCAGATGTGTAGCGCAGATGTTGCCATAGGTACGACACCAGCTCTCCAATTTAGTAGCAGTAACACTTCAGTTTTTCATGAGACACGCAAGTTGCCAGGGTTTGTTTCCATGGGCACGCTGCAGTCTGGTGCAACAAAACTTAGCCAGATCTTCCCAGGAGGGCCTTTCTTTTATTTATTTAATGATTTAACTGACAGTGAGGGCCATGTGGCACACTGGCAGACGTATGTGGACGACAACTAAATTAAACAAGTGGAAACACAAAATTCTTTCCAACTTCTTTTACATTAATAGGATGCTATCAGGTGAACCCTGTGCATATACTTATACTTATTTGTGACCTTTGAAAAAGTAACTCAATCATAGGATAGTGCTGCTGACATTTAACAGTTTCATGGTACAAGTACACATACTCATCATAAACAGAGAATATATGATGGTATAGATTGTGGTCATCTAGGAATGTACATTTCTCATTGAAAGTTTTGAGAAGGCAAAACAACACTTTTTCACTCCCTCAATGCTCATTTGGTCATGTTTAATGTACATGTATATTAGGGGTGGGGAAAAAAAATAAAAGGTTCTCATAAGAACCGCAATTCTTGTTTACAACGACTCAGATTACAGAATGCCCACAAATCTATTTGATTTATTCGTTTTATAGTGTATTGCCTTTGCTTCTGTGTGCCTTGAGTGGGAGCACTGTTCATGTTGTACACAATTTGGTCACTTAGGGGCAGCGTGGTTCCACGCATTCAGATACACTCTCGTAGCCAGAAGCCACATTAGAGAGTAGAAGAAAAAAATTACGATCAAGTCATGTCAATACAAGTTGGGTTTTTTGCAGCGTAGGAAGAGCATATCCTGTGAGTAATGCTTCTTTGTATACATTCCTGCAGCTTTTTGTATGAATAGCCTTTCTTTTGAGTGGTAGAAGTGCTGCGAGTAGCGCGCTAATTAGCATTAGCAAATCAATGGCGTTTTCCATTGTGCATTAGCCTTGAGCTAGCTACGTTCGGGAAACAAGCTAAACCAAATGCGTTTTCATTTAAGTGTGCATTGAGTGTAATTCTCTTCATAAGTGTGTTTAGTTTTACAGTTAAAATCAACTGGAGTGTAATAAACGGCTTGAAACCAGCAACGCTTGACTCTTTTTGAGGGACTGTTTGCTATCTGCCAAACTCACTCTGCTCTGGGAGGGCAGAATAGTTAATTAGTTATCTACATAGAGTAGCAGTTGTGGTCCACGTGCTGTTTTTGTGGAAAAATGCACTTTACTTACAATTCAAAACAAATACGTTTATAAAAAGAAACGAAAAAGAAGAGAGATTATAGATATAGATTGAAGCAGAAATCATTGTCAATCTAATATATTTAAAACTAATACAATTTTGAATCGAAAATTGATTCTGAATCGAATCTCAGACCCAAAAATCAGAATCAAATTGAATTGCGAGACAGTCAAAGATTAAAAACCCTAATCTATATTAGAGGTGCATGATTAATCAATTAATCGACCACTGAACGATTATCAATCAATAATCAACAATATATTTTGATAATCCATTCATAGTAGAGACCTTGTTTAATTTAAAATGATCCAAGTCCTTGGAATTTCCGTCTTTCAGCAGTAAATATTTTCAGATTTTTGGAGTCCTCCATGAAAGCAGACTAATTATCTTTGTATTGAATCAAAAAAGGCGTTTGCAAACATCTGCTTTTACTTTGGATAACAATGATCAACATTTTTGCCCATTTTCTGAACTGAATCATAATTAATTTATGTTTGTGAATTTTCTGCACTGTGCATTTGAAATAATGTCCTGTTTTTGAATAAAGTGATGGAAATCAAAACTTTTTTCATCAGATACCTGCTGATAGCCATTTGTTGCAACTGACCCATATGCCAACTGAACATTGTGATTAAAACACACCAGTGGTCGTATACTATGAATGCCAAAACAATCCACATGAAGAGCATGACAATAATTCAACCGAACTATAACATGCTCGTATGAAAGCATCTAACGATTTATTGTCTTTATCTGACAAAACAAGGTGCAACTGTATTGTTGTCATTGACAGTTACACTCTTATTAAGCATATTGTGAGGGAAAAAAAGACTGGAACAAGCAACGGTTTGTTTTGTTTTGTTTTCTGAGAAGCTGGCTGACCTACCTGGATTGTTGGCATCCGCCTCCAGAACTTGCAGTTCTGTGCAGTCTGCAAGGGAATGCTCCAGGCAGAGCTGCAGGAAACGGGCCTGGGTCCGGCTCACCCTCTTCAGCAAAGACAGCAGAGCCACTGTCTGCTCACACTCATTCCACCCTTTGAACCAGCTGGCCAGTATGCCCACCTGATCGCGAAACATCATGGTCTGGGAGAAGGGCGGCAGGCTGGGTGGGTGGGGTGACAGCGGTTCTGCCGGGGTTCCCAAAGCAGCTTTGGTTTGGGAGGGGCGGTTGAAAGAGGAGGGACTCTTCCCTAAACTTTCCACCGACGTTCTGGGTAAAGCTGAGGAAGGTTCTTGGGATCTTGGAGTGTTGGAAGGATTCAGCTGAAGCTACCGGAGGCCATTCTTAGCTCTGGCAGCAGCAAGACGGTAGTCTTGTTGGTGCCAACGTGTGTTGATCCACAAAGTATTCCTTCAGGAGGAGAGTTGGCCTCTAGTGAGGATGCAGGTGATCCTCTGATATAACTTGCCCTCAGCTATTTACTCACCCAAGGAATTGATATTTGATGAGTCAGCTTTCCACCTGCCAATATGTCACATCAGCATCTGCATCACTGGCATATTCTTAAAGGAACCCCTGTAGGAAGGTGTTAAAAGAGAATGGTTAAGTCACAGTCTTATCATATGAGTCCTGCCCTTCCCATAAAAATGCGTCCCCTGTTGCTTCAGCCATGCACACTTTGGAACAGAGCTGCTGTAAAGGGGCATTTATAGGTCGCCTCCTCGCCGTCGCCCATGCGTTTAAGCTCGTGGTATTCATTGCCGGGACAAAAATAAATTATTTTCGCTTCTGGTATCCACCCATTCCTAAAAATACAGCAGTCTGTCGGCTACTCCCGGCGCTGCATCCCGGAATGACCCACAGGAAGGACGCCGGTCGGTTTAGCGACGAAACGCAGGCAGGGGGGCTGTGCGCGTGCGTGTACGTGCGCGCGGGTAGGGGCTGGAGTAACTTCCGCTGCCTTATTTTAAATGACGGCCTTGTCTTATAAACATGTACTTTGGCTTGTGTGAAGGCTGAAAATTGGCGGCGTTTTGAGGAGCTCGAGCGAGGAGCTGACGCTGCCCACAGGCTTGTAGCCGCTTTCTAAACCTGTCACTTTGCTTCATCAGCACACAAGGAGTGACCACCGAGGGAGGGTGTGTGAGCGTGTGTGTGTGTGTGTCTGTGCCTGTGTGTAGCCGATGAATACCTAAATGCAAGAAGTCTTCGCTTAATTAAAGAAAACGTACACATGGAGTCCCCCCACATTTCCTAAACGAATTCGTCTTAAAGTATTTGTGGGTTATCAATTGTATCCTACATGGCAAAGTCGCGAATACTCAGGATCTGATTCACAAACGCCTGCTGCGTCAACAGGTAGCAACCGTGTTCTCACTTAACTGCGACTTCAGGTTTGATAAAACTATAAATCAGATCTTTGGTATAGTAAATCGTCCAGCGAAGGCATTAAAAACTAAACTAAAGCAGACATTGGATGGCAATCCAGTCGGAAAATAAGAGACGACTGTGGTCCGTAAAGACGAGAATAAACTTGAATAAAATTACCTTGTTGTACTGTTTGCATCGTTGGCTTTGTCTCAGGACGAGCGACAGACGCAATCTTTTGGGGGAGCGGCGCCCCTTCACTCCGGATCAGTGGGTTTTGCCATCTTGACTAACTTTTCCTCCGTCTCTCCCTCCAGGTCGGCCTGCGCCTGCTCTATGTGCCGCAGCCGTTTGAATGCAATATGCCGTGCAACATCTGCTTTCCGATTTCAAAATAAGACAATCATTTGTTGCTATATGACTTGTTTTGAAATAGTGTGAGTTTGAGTTATTTCATGATCTAATTTGTCACCAATACTTTGGCACAACAGTAATGCAATACTTGAAATAAGAGTCAATCAGTTATCACCATATGGTGACTTGACAATTCATGATTTCACTCCCAAAAATGTGAGATTTTCCATTGAACTCCACATTCATTGTATAAAACAAATGTTGTGCTGTTAGAAATGCAAACTTTTAATTGGTCAAGCCCCCACATTAGTTTTTTTTTCCCTTATTAGCTGCAAACAGAAAATGTTCATGCAAACAGCAAAATATGTGAGCTTTCTGACAAGGTGCAAATGGTGGACATTCACAGCATGATTCATTTCCTTGAAATTGCTAACCTCATCATAATGAATGAAACACAGATTTTATTTTTCAGTGCACTTATTTCACACGGTAGTTGGCAAACTAATATGTAAGATATGCCAAAATCATTCACCAATGCATCAAAAAACAAACTTAAACTTAATAAACTGAAGGAGGCATAATTCATAGAGACATTAAAGTTTGGCCGCTTATAATAAGACCTCAGAGTTTCATTATTTAAAAATAAAATAAAATCTTCATGTTGGCTGATTATGACAGCTACACATGAGACAGTATACTGTCATGTAAGCACCACTTAATCAGAACATATTTAAATTTGGATATGCTAATGTTAGGTTTCAGAAAGAAAGGGATGGATAATAGCATTGTTGGATATGTGTACACACCTTAATTATAGTTTAATCATAATCACATATGGACTCCTCAGCGTTAGTCTCAAGGATATTGTGAAGAGGTGTGAAGGAAAACATCCTATCAGCAATAACAGAATTGCAGGTTTTACTACTGATAAGTTGCTTTGATTTCTTCGAGAGATGACGACTTTAATTTTGAAGGCATGCACAGTCTTGTTCCGGCTATATTTGGGTGCCTTGATGCTGACAAGCTAGCGCAGGCAGTTTCCACATGCTAATCATTAACAGTGGAGCATGACGTCAGGGGCTTGGCAGCGCGAGGCAGCACCAAAATAGAGAGTGAGAGTGAGTGAGAAACAGAGACCCTGCGACAGAGAGGCGGCCAACCACCACACGACACCACAGGAAAATGCAAGAAAGTCTTTGGTTTCCACAGAAAACGAGGGGCACGTTGTACCAGCAAGGAATCAAGTTGTTGTGCAGGTGTATAGTAGGCTATTCGTTGTGTTGCATATGTTGTGAAGCACAGTTTATGGTGAATATCTGACGTGAAATTGGTGCTAAACAGACTTGAGTTGTCAGGGACAGCAAGGACTTCTTTACTGAACATTTTCAGAAGCACCAACCTTAATTTAAAAACTAGGGGTGTCAGGCGATGATTTTTTTTTTTAAATTGTAACTAATCGCATGACTTCAATCGTTAATGCACTATTAATCACAAATGTTGTATCTGTTCTAAATGTACAATAAGATATTTTTTCTAAGTTTTCATATTTTTGTTAACATAAATGTAGATTTTTTTTTTAACTAATAGAAATATGGCTGCATCTTTTCGCCATTGATTTCATAATAATTCATAAAATTGAGTTACAATTATAATATGGGATTTTCTATAAAGAAAAATGAGGGTGATATTGTTTTTTGTTGAGGTCATTTTCTGCCACTAGATGGCATAAATGCATTTGTAAGACGTTGGTGACAACTCAGTGCATTTTTCTTTTCATATTAAGAGCTATCTAATCTTTAACATGAAGTAACTTGTGAAATTCTGCACATTTAAAAAATTGTTAAATACAACTTGACCCCAGTCTCCAAAACTATATGCATTATTATTCATTTTATTACTGCTCGATTTTGAGGTGGACGTGTCTGCTGCGTTGCGACTGGAATTCCCCCAGTACAGGCTTTCCAAGACAGGGGAATTAAACGTGCGTTAAAAAAAATTATGGCGTTAAAGAAAATTTAATCTAACACAAAATTAACGCACTCAGTTTTGACAACCCTATTAAAAACCTATCCCAAATCCCAATAGTCTTTTGTCTTCATCTTAACTGTACTGCTTCCATGTATGTAGACCTGTTTCTTTAACCAATCCGATTTTGAATTCGCCTGTCAGCTTTTCAGTCCTCTGATTTGTTGGTTCGAGTAAGCTAAGTTTGACAAGCAAAACACATCTGTAGCGATATGGATATACAGTTTTAATACATTTAATAATCATACTAATAATTTAACTTAATAATTTAATGATCAGCATCTCTCTTGAGCATGATGTATTTTATTTCAATTATTTATTTATTTTTTGTCATCTTATGAGATATTGATTTTCAATCGCCCCAGATGTTGTACTGCACATGGCACAGCTGCGTGCTGTTGTGCATTGATGGTTTCTATAATTGCAATGTAATAGCGGTGGTATTAAAGAGGCGGATTAGGTTGGGCAAGTACCCACTGAAGGCCCAGGTAACACATTTGACGGCCTGCCACTGCATTATACATTCATTGTGTCAATGCTGAGACAAAAATCTGGGCATCTACATTATGTGTCCACAATAACTGTGTATTCATATCCTTAGAAACTGTACAAATATACTGTTAGGCCTAAAAAGCAGCACCATTGCTGAAGTATATTCAAACAGTATACATTATGTACTGCATGTGAAGCACAATTCCAAAATTAGTCCTCAATTCATTTAATTCTTTACTGTTCAGCTCACATTTTTTGAGAGAATCGCAATATTTAATTTAACTTCATTATTCCCTTCATTTTGTTTTCATTAGGGTCATGAACTGGAGCCTATCCCAGGTAACTTGGGCATGAGGTGGGATAGACAATGGACTGGACATATTGGACATATTTACACCTATGTACTGTGCCGGACTGGCGGACTGAAGCCGTAAAACAGTAAAGCATCAGGCATGGCCGACATCGGGTCCACTGAGCTCATGACCCTGCTGTTGATGCAGCACTAATAACAAACAAGCACACAAACAATTATATCATGACACAAGTAGCTTTTTAAAGGTGGTAGAGCACGTTTTAATCTGAAGCCTAAACTGACATATCAGGGATATCCTAAAATCTCATATAGGCTATCACAATACAAGAGATTGTAATAAAATGAACTAAATAGACAACACAAGTGTTGGAGTTAATAAGTTGCGTAACTTACGTGGAAATAACAGCATTTAGAACAATAATGATGTTAAAACTTTATGCTTAAAATAAACATACGAGTTTACAACTGCACATGTTGAGAACATTTACTTATCGTATTTGCTTTCCAAAGTCGTTATTTGATCAATTTATTTCTATATGATGCTGGTATTATTATTTGGCTTTACAAGCATGTCAATTCCAGCCATTTATTTTGGTCGTTGTGGTTGGTGTCATGTACGATTATGATACCTTTTTGATTATCATCAAGAAAATAAAAACATGATCCTAAAATACTGAAGAGAGAACCCAATGAAAAAAGATGGAACAGCAATTATTCCCTATTATACTGTACATAATGTGTATCATCAATATATCATTTATTATAGTATTACAGTGGAAAAATTGTGCACCACTTTTCCCAGAAAGTTGCAAATATTTAAATGTTGAATTATTATTATTATTATTATTATTATTTATTATTATTATTAAGTGTTATTCCCCCACCGTCCCCCAATTTAGGATGTTAAGTCATTTTCTGCAGTTGCATCTTGAAACCAATAGATGGCTGTAAAGCTACGTAAAATCCATGGTCAGTTAAAAGACAACTCCTGAAAAGTGTATTCCCCTTATGGATGAGTAAAATAAATACTAATCTATTTATCAACATATTTGAATGCGTTCAAAAACTGAAACAAGTACAGTACAGCGGTGAGTGTTGTGCCATTTGGACTGAAATTTCCGTTTGCCCGATGGCCATCGAAGGCATCACCTCGTCACCGGGGCAGAGACACGGACAGTGAAGGGTTAAAGTGTAATAGGATGAATGGATATTGTGGCGTGCAGCATCTGATTACAGACGCCAGTCAGGATCGTGGAAGGAGGACGCCTCGCTTACTTGTCGTTCAAACCCGATTCCATAAACTTTTAGAGGCAATCCCTCGTGTTTTGGTGAAACACTATTGAGTGTTTTAACCGAAGTGGAGAAGATACCGAGCCCGCGAACATCTGAAAAGTCGGTCAATATCGTCAACATGGCCGAAGGTGGACGGCGTCGGGTCACCGTGGAGTAAAACTTGACATGATGTCGCACTTAATGAAGGTTTTCAAGTGAAGACAACACAAGGTTGGACTGCGACCGAGTTTGTATCTGACTGTTGAAGCGTCTGCTTGGGAGGGTGCAACTGCGCGGTCCCAGGTGGTTTTTCCTTCTGGTTTGTTCCTCCAGCTCGGAGGGAAACAGGTAAGCAACTTCACCTGTTAACTGAGCGCGATGGGGGCAACGCAGCACTTGCACTAGCGTCTTGGAAAACAACAACAACAAACAAACAAACAAACAAACAAACAAACAAAACGTGTTTGTTGAAGCAATGGAATCAATCTCTCTGATTCAAATGCTGACATATGGCGCTTGATGACGCTTGTTGTTGTACGAAGACTAGCTGTGATCTAGTCACTAGTCTTTATTTTTTTTGAAGCCATATAACCACCATTAAAAAAATATTTAGTCCCTACTGTGTTTATTTTTTTAAACTAGCATTATAAGACAACATGCATGTCAATCATGCAGCTTGCATATTTAATAGAGCACGAGCCGCCCTGTCAAATTAACATATTCAGTTGCTGCAGGCAGTGTGACATTTTAATTTTATTTTCATATTTTGTCTTTTCTCTATCAACCGATTGGAAAAGTACAAGTGGAACTCCACTCCAGGTATTGAAAACGGCGTACTTTGGATTGGTTGTTGTTGCTTCTTTATGGCTAAGATAGTAAGCATCCTATCACAAGAACTGGTTATTAAGTTTATCCATGTGGCTCGTCGTAGAAACATCACCTCCATGCAAGCAAAGGTTGCAGAAAGTGCTGTATACATTTGGCTATTTACAATGAATTGACACTTTAGACAAATCATATTTTCATGTATTTGTCTTTCAGTTTTGATGCTGGATTATAGGGTTGATTGATGATATCAGCTTTTAAATTTACATCCAATCCTGACGACAACAAATTCAAATCAGAAGAGATGACAGACGATATAGCGAAAGGATGTCAATGACATGTAGTGGTAGTCAAAGTAACTTCTGGTGAAGTGGGTGTGGCACAAAGGAAACCTCAACCGTGTATGTTTAGTGGTGTTTATTAACAGACATGACCTCTAACTCTGCTTAGTAAAAATTCAGCCAATGTTGTAACAGGTTTGGAATCCTCAAAAAATTGACTAACAGACTGATATCAGGAAGAGAGAGCGTTATGCATCAGCTTTTTTTTTAAATTACATATAAAACAAGTGGGCAAAAGCTCCTGTTAAATAATATCTGGTACCAAAATATTTCATCAGCTTGGCCTTTTTTTGAGCCAGTGGTCTTTTATCTGATTGGAATCCATGTGGGGGAGATTGAAAAGCCCTGACAACAAGCTCTACTAGTTTAAAAGCTGGATCTGTAAAATCCTCCTCCAGCTTCAAGCCAGTGGAATTTTGTGGAAAGTTGAAACATGTCAATGCTTGATGTTAATTCCTACCCAGTATATCAAGGCTCTGGTTGGCCCAGTTAGTCCACACGTCAAACATGAACCTTCTCCCATTGTTTTCCCATAGAAGTCCCACTTTTGCAGCACATAAAAAGAAACCCCAAAAATCCAAGAACTCTTTGCCATTGTTGCACAGAGAAGTGCAAAGTGTTTTCTTGGGTGAACAGCAGGACAATCAGATTTTGGGTTAATCTTTGGCAGTGTTGCATGCGACATGTAGCGGATTATGCCAAGCCAGCCTCAGCCAGCGTCCCTGGGAGTGTGGATGGCGCAGAGGCAGTCGTGGCCCAATCACTGTAGTGGTGATGGAATGAAATGAGCTGGGAGAACACATGTATGTGTGGGAACAAGGCTGAGTTATCCCTTTCTCTGACACCGCTGCTGCATTTGCCACTCTGTGCTGGCCCTTTTTTATTGTTTTATTGTTTTATTTATTTATTTATTTATTTATTTTTCCTATCCTCAGCTCTACACTGAACTGTCACATGCTTTTTATTTTATTTTGGAATCAGCCATCTTTGTTGTTTACGTTTGCCTCAAACTGTTTGAGGGCGGATCTGGACACTCCGTGTGGGATAAATCCGACTTCAAAGCTTCTTCGAATGCAGCATAAGACTTAAATTGTGACGTCATTTCAGAATTGTCAATTAGCAGTGGTTAACTTTTTTTTTTCTTCAACACTCTTATACAGGTTAATGATAAAGTTACTTGTTCATGTGCATACGTGTTTTGCATTGGTAATGGTTACAGCAACTTTTATTAACCTGGCTGGACAAAAGTAGTTGCCATTAATTTACAATTCTAGAAATCTTAGGCAGTGCTTGTTGCTCCCATTCATTCTTTACTTTCACTGCTCATTAATTCCGACCCTGACATGAAACCTCTTGAGCGTGCATTTGCTAGTTTTGTTTTGGTAACTACCATTTTCATAGGCTTTCATTGCATTTGCTACCTTGACAACTACAACGCAGAAAATTGTTGATTTGCTGTGGAAAGAACATTAATCCTGTGAGATCCCATAATCTATCAGATCATTTGAAAATGGGTGAATGAATTTGCAAAAGCAATTCCTCGCATTCATCTTAAGAATTCACTTAAGAAACCATTTTACTGTATTGGAATAGTTGACTGAATTGAGGACCAGTAAATTGAGATTTTATAACTTTGCTATTATTTCAATATTTTTTTCAAGTAAAATTAAAGACATGAGAGTCTTTCCACAGATCTTAGTTTTTGAGACAACACCTGAATGATGTGAAACAATTGGTCTTTCTACGTTATTGAACTGTAATGAGAGTATGCAGTAAACTACAACTACAGAACGTCTGTTGTAGTCTTTTGCCTCCATTTACAACTCCTTGCCAAAAAGGTTATTTTAGCGGCGTGAGTCATCAGCTTTGACCTCCTTCCTACAAGTGCTTGAGGCATCCCTTGCTCTTTCATTAGACAAACTCTATGTGTGGCATTTCACTGTGACTCCCAAAATGTGCCACCTTCTAACCTCTTCCGACCTTTATAATGGGCACCAGACTTGGGCGTAGCGGGTGCCATTTTGCGGCGGCATCTCTAACTACATGCTGCTATTCTGCTATCAAACATTCTTCATCTTTCTGCTTTCTCATCTTTTGCTTGTGCAGGCTTTATTTTCCCCTCTGTCTCCCGGGCCTGAGGAGACTTCCTTTGGGACATCTGTCCGTCTCTGTTTTCGTCTCTGGCAAGGTAAGTTCTGTTGGCTCACGGCCCTATAATGGCACTCAAATTTTGTTGTTTTCATAACGCTTTATTGGCTGCTTGGCTATCAACGTCTTTTCATTAATTATTTTTAATATAATTGTGATTGATTGCAGACATGATGAACTGTGGCTGATTCATCAATGATTATAAAACCTGTGTATGAAATGAAATAATTGTCAACACTTACAGTATAGATGAATGTTGTCCAGTCAGATCTAATGAAGGATATAGATGCTGTGATACCACTTTGTTGACTGTGTGTTAACTGTACCATACTGTGCTGCCTTTCTTCATTCAATTGATCTTTGTCCAAACAGATACCTCTTAATCTCTGACAGATTACATGGTTTGCAGCTGGTTGGCTTTATTTAGCAGTTAGCACTGGACTCCTTGGGTTCTTTAACCATGCAAACTAGGAGAGGTTTTCAAGCAACTAATGAGCCTGTAGCACCTTGAGATGATTCAATTTATTTTCATTAAAAAAAAAATTTTTTTCAATGGTCTCTTGATCAAAACAATACAGAGGCCTTTCTAATTACTGTTGAATTTTGAAACCAGTCCATAGTTTTAGCGTTAGTTGCTGTACACAGCTAATCTTGTCTTGTACTCTGTTAAATCACACGGACAGTTGAATGAAATGCTTGGCCAGAAAACCTCTCATTTTGTAGAATACAGTTTAAAAATATTTTTGAGGCTTTTACAGCGTATCAAAACTAGTGTAATGTTTGTGGAGAATCCAGTAGTGTCCTCATGGTAATGTTTGATACGGTAAGCATGGGACTTAAATAACAAAATGTGAACTACTGTGTATATACTTTTTTTTTTTTTAAAGGATCAGAGTTCACATATACATTTTTAAACGCATTTCTTTCTTAAAATCTCATTTGGGAAAGCTAATAGTGACAACACTGCTGAGCAGAACTTGTTCTTGATACGATGGCTAGATGTGGGCAGAGTTAAAGTAGCTGAAACAAAAAATATCTCAAAGTGCTTCTGTTTATAGAATTTTGGAAGCCTCTAGGCCATAATGAGTGCCTTAGAAACCATCCCAAATGTTGCTGGAATGTATAAAGAAAGCTTACAAAATGTGCTGGTGGAACCGTGCTTGTACTATGTGTGGCAGTATATAGTAAGGAGTACAATAATCAGATTAATGACAACGAGGTTACCAGTGAGGGCTTATGAGGTCTGAACTGGCCTCCATATCCATTCCTCCCTCCTCCTGACCCACTTTCGTATAGACCAACAATCACAGTCTACTGCTTTTTTTAGCAGCATCAAATCTGTTTGGATTGTGTTTTGAATGATATAATTTCTATATTTCTGTCAATTCTGAGCCACAACGTTTTTATCATAAGAACATTAACAGACTAAGCTTGGAAATGGACAAAATCTGGTGTAGATTTGTGTTAGGAATAGGATGCACCCTTTTCTTTTTTGTGTGCCAGTTATGATATAGGCAGATATTTGCACACCAAGCTATGCATAAGTGCACCAAATATTTTGGGCCATTCAAAAACTGACTTTTTTTATTTTTTATTTTTATGGTGAAGCTAGTCCTTAGTTTATATGGGTGTACTACTTGACTGTATGCTTGGCAGCATTGTCGCTTCAGTTTTAGTTTCCTGGCTTACATATCTGATGGTTTTGGGCCAAAATAGATTTTCTGTGACTGCCTCCACCTTGACTTAATTCCAGTTAGAGCTGAAGAACATACTTCACCGCTGGTATTTGGCTCTTCCGGGATAGTTTTGTTTTCATGTTACAGACATGGAGGAAATATGAAACTAAAGTCCTATATTGTGCTATGCACTCATAAAACAAACGTTATTATTATTTTTATTTTTAGCACAATTACAAAAGGTTGATTGGCACCAAAATAACACTGGACATCACTAGAAGAATATTACAGATTTGTTTGTTTTTTCAAATTAATTGTACACGTTTTTACATTTGAAGAGCCTGATATTTTACCAGAGTAAAGTTGACTTTTTCTATGCATGTTCATGGGTGGGACTGGAGCTGAAATGTCTTTTCTTTTCATAGTTTGACCGTTTCCAATTAGAGGCAAGCAGGAAAGTACAGACGAGCACAGGCAACCGAACTGCCAGAGACAAGTGGGCGTCGTCCTCTAGTCTAGTGTGGTCATGCTCGACTCATGCGCATGCACGTCTGCCATGGAGCGTGCGTCAAACTCATCTGTCCTTCAGGATAAATCCTGAAACGAATTTACTCCACACTGCTTAAAATGAGTGGCTGACCTCAATATTGGAGCTATCTATTGGGTGGCTTCATCCTAACAGTTCACATTTGTTGTAGGCAGTACAGTACAAGATGTGCAGTTATTAGCTAATGCATCTCATAGAACACATAGTGTAACTTCCACATTTGCACACTTTTAGCAGGAGGACTTGAAGTTGAACCTATTTTCAGAAAACCACACCCTGACATTCAGACATGCTGAAGTGAAGTATGTATAGTATAGTATGTGAAGCTCTGTCACTGCTGTTTCAACCTTCCTTAACCATGGCAACTAAATGTTTAAATACAACCCTTAACTTTGTGTGGGCACACACATTGTGTTGTGACGTTGTCCTATAGAATGCATGAGCAGCAATTAGCAGCCCGCAGCAAAGGTTTCTCATAAACTCACATGTTCTATCTTGCTGGTGGCAGATTCCTCTGCTGTTGGCATGCCTTCCATTTTCCTGTGACACGCACGCACGCACATGCACGTCGTCGTCTTTCAGTTCCCATGTAAATTAGCTTTCTAAACGTGATTAGCTTGTGTCTGAGAGGTGCGACTTGTCTCTTCAAAATTTTGGAATGTTACTCATCTATTCTATACACATTAAGCACACCAGCATAGAGTACAAGATGATTTACAGTCTTGCTATAAATGATCTTTTATATGACGGGCCTACCCGATTGGCTGTTTTTACCATTACGGCAATACAAGTTTCATAATCCACCTTAAATTATTTAGCGATTTAAGGGGGAGACTAATACTGAAGAGAATTTCCATAATCCAGGCTGGAGGAAACAAGGATGGCAGCAGTGTGAGGGTTGGTGGATGGACAGAGCCTATATAATATATGAATGAAAGTATGCAGACCTGGTTAAGTTGTTTATATATGTGCTTGAAAAGAGTGTGCTGTTGAGGACGACACCCAGACTCTTAACCTGGGGGCTGGGGAAAACAGAGGAATTGTCTGGTGGTTGTAATGGAAAAATCATCAATTTTGGCCAGGGTGGAGTAGGATTTTGGTTTTATCACTGTTGAGTTGTAGGAAGTTGGATGAGAACCAATTCAGTTCAGAAAAAGTGTCAGCAAGGGAGGAGGTGGGTTTGGTGGAGAGGCAGCGTGTGATGTTATCCGCAAACAGTTAAAATGTAAGTTGAATTCACACAAGATATTGCCAAGTGGTAGGGGCCCCAAGACAGAGCCTTAGGGGACACCAGAACTAATGGCTAATGGGATTTGAATGATTTCATTTGAACACACTGGATGTGGCCAGACGCGTCGGAACTGAACCAGTGAAAGGGGTGTTGTGTGATGCCAATGTTATGGAGTCTTCAGGAGGATGGAGTGAGAAATGGCATCAAAAGCTACAGTCAGACCGAGGAGGAGGAGGATGGTGAGTAGGCTTGAGTCGACTGCCAGGAGGAAGTCGTTAGTTGTAAGTGCTGTTTGTACTTTTCCAAGATTTTGGAAGGAAAGGAATGGAGGTTGGAGATAAGCCAAATTGTATTTATTTTTTCAATATTGGGGTTATGGCTATTATTTTGAATGATGTTGGATTAGGAACAATACCAGTAGAGAGAGATGAGAGAATGATGTCAGTGACAAAATGTACCAGAGAGCTTGAAACCGAACCGTAGGGAGGGGGTCGAACTGGCAAGTGTAGGGTTTGGAGCCGCGGGTGGAACAATTAGGCTTTCTGTTGTAGGTCTAACAATATATTTAGGGTCCTTTTCCTCTAACTTTTTCTTACAATGTCCTCTAGTGTTGTTCCGATACCGTTTTTTTGGTCCCCCGATATCAATTCCGATACCCAGCTTTGCAGTATCGGCCGATGCCGATAACATACCGATACCTAAGTTTTTTGTTTGTTTTTCTCAACATGAAAAATCTGTCCTGCCATTGGTTCAGAGCATTCAAGGGCTAATAGGATATCTTAGCTCGGCATGCAGCGAACATGTCACACATCACTGAATGTCTTGCATGAGCAAGACATAAGATGCTGCATGCAAAGTCCTATATTCGCGTCAGAATTAATGGTATCGGCATGTTACTTGTTAGTACTCACCGATACCACTGTTTTAATGGAGTATCGGGACCTCTGCCAATACCAGTATCGGTATCGGAACAACACTAATGTCCTCTAATATCCATTGGATTAGAACTACATGCAAATGACTTGTGTAGACGGCTTACTGTATACAGCCCATATAGTTACAGTTTGTATAAGAAATACTGTACATAAACCCATAAGGCCATGCATCCACAAAGTGCAGCATCCCCCCAAGTTAAATAATAGGGTCGGGACCGGGGGCCTTGAGTCATTGGTTGTTTTCATCTCAAGTTGTTGTGTCTGCAGCAGGAAATTGTCTTGCCTTGAAAGAAGATTCTGTCCAATGACCAAACAGCAGGAAGTGGATGTATAAGTCAGGTCATGGTGAACTCCCGGGAAGAGTTCATCATCAGATTTCTGCCAGTGCTTCACATTTGAGAAATATTTTGGAATAGTATTAACTACAACTTAGTTTGCAGTAATATCACTGCTTATTCTTGAGGCCCGATTCTCTCAATACATAGTAGTTTCTGTGTTTCTATCACATTCAAAATCTCAGTTTGAATTTTAAATAGAAGTCTGCTAGTATATGTCATTTATGAAAATCTTTTATTCTATTTGATCATTTTGGATTATGCGTTAATCTAAATTATATTTCAATTTATTTCTCAGTTTTGTCTCTAGCCGCCATCATTCTGTGCTGTAAGGCTGACCACAAAATGTCTTCCAATGGAGACCTCAGTGACCTTGGGAGCTGCGATAGCTTCTGGGAGGTACAGTAGCTACAAGACACTAACTGTCACTTCAAAATAATTGTTTTTGCAACAAAACCCACGCGCCATTTCCACCAGAGTATAGGCCTCGCCTCAATGTGGCCCCTGCTCAGTTCATCACTGTGGATGTTGAAATAGATGTGGCGATAGCAAAGGCCCAAAATGCATGAATTAGCGCTTTTAGACCTTAAATTGTAAAACTTTGATTTTTGAAAGGCATAGCATGTCTATAAATGACAACATTCTTCAGCTGCCGTAAAGTTAGTCAAAAGGTTTGATTTTAGGGGCAATCTCCTGAAAATATAAATTTTTATTGTCAACCACCAAACCTCCATTGCATCTTTAGGTGAACACTGATAATAACCTTGGAAAAATGCTGACCCAATAGAAAATGCATTCAAGTGTAGTTTTATTGTGTGCTTAATACGATCGCTTTGTCCTATAAAGCCGGGAAACTACAAGAGGACGGTGAAGCGGGTAGACGACGGCCAACGACTGTGTAATGAGTTGGTCAGCTGTTTCCAGGAGCGGGCTAAGATCGAGAAGAGCTATGCCATTCAGCTGAGCGACTGGGCCAAGAGGTGGAGAGGTGTGGTTGAGAAAGGTTAGTTCAATTAGATCAGGTGCATCCACCATACAAAAAAAAGGCCACAAGATCTAATTAAACAGAATCCTCCTGGAAAATAGATGAATAGCTGAGCACACTATATGGCGGGAGACGGGCTTAATGCCCATACAATTCAAAATACTGTGGCAAATGCTTTGATTAAAGCATTCCAGTGTCATTAAGCCATGTTTCGCTTTTGTAAATTTACAGTTGTACAGGGTATGTAAACTTTCAAGCACAACTGTATGTACTTTAGTTCTTTTGAAAAACACACTGCTGGCGTGTATTTATCTGTTAATTAAATTTTTGACTTGGTTATGCATAGACTGTTATTTATATAATTTTTTTTGCAAACAACTCTGTATCTTTATTTCGGCAAATTACTTACGTGGCCCAGCTAACCCTCATGAGTTAAGTGCCCATGGGTCCTTTGAAAGGCACTATATCATTCGAAGTAATCATCATTACTATCATCATTATTATTATGATTATACTTTACACAGATCTGAGCTTTTTTTGGGGGGGGTCCAAACTCTCTGATCGGCCCAAAAAAATCGTGATTGTGTAAAGCCTAATTATGATTATGGCCAAGAAATGTTTTTCATACAAATATTAACATTTCGAGACAAATGGTACACATTGAACAAGACTGCACAGTCAAGCCTGCTAAGTTGCCGCCATGCTTACAGCTTTTCCGTTGATCAATCATTTTATATTTATTATGGCCAAAAGTGTTTTTTTCACCATAATAATTTACTGTATTTATGATGTTACTACTGCCCTGGCATTGGTTAGTTATAGACTATGCCGGATGTTTCAAACAAATGTTTGAAACATCCTGCTGTCTAAAATAAATGCGTTTTGTTTTGTACTTAAAAAAAACAACTGTTATAGACTATGCCAAATTCAGACATGTTAAGACATTGCCGTAGAAATGGAACTCCGTCGTAAGCATTGTCATTAAACATCTCTACAACATGGCCTTGCCACCTTTACCAATATGAAACATGTCATAATTTCTGTCTACCGGTAATCAAATTGATCAAAAAGAGTATTTTTTTTTTTTGCTTGTATTTACTGTATTACTCAGGGCCTCAGTATGGTACACTGGAGAAGGCGTGGCACGCGTTCATGCAGGCAGCCGATCGGCTCAGTGAGCTGCATCAGGAGCTTCGTGACCGGCTAGCAGCAGAAGACAGTGAGAAGGTGCGAAATTGGCAGAAAGAAGCCTACCACAAGCAGATGATTGGAGGTTTCAGGGAGACAAAGGATGCCGATGATGGCTTCCGCAAAGCTCAGAAACCCTGGGTTCGCAAATTAAAAGAGGTTTGATACGCCCATTTTTATACCCTTCTCAGGATTACTTTATGAGTGTATATATTATTTGAGGAGCAGTAGTGTGCATTTGTTTTTGTGTCTAGTTGGACTCAAGTAAAAAATGCTACCATCAGGCCAGGAAAGAGGAATGGTCAGCCGTCAACAGGGAAACTCATGCTAAGGCCGACCCTTCCAAGTCTCAAGAGGAAGTCCGCAAATATACGACCCGTGTGGAGCGCTGCAACCAAGAGACTGAAAAAGTATGACACTTGGCTTACATGCACCGACACACTTGCATTAATTATCTGCATATACAACTCTAATATTGCATATTTGAATGCTTAACATCTGCATGCTGACATGTGGAGCCCTTGCTGCAATTCGAAACCCAAAAAAGCCTACGTCTATTTTGTGACTTTGAAACATGACCGGACTCGTTTCCTGTGTTTTCTACTCTCCAATGGCAGAAAGTTCCAGGTCATCAAGAGGGAAATGATCAACCAAACATAGGGAAATCCTTTGACAAATTCTAGATCAGTCAATTCACAGAGATGTATGAGGCAGACAAGAGGTCTTTAACAAGAACCCTGCAGCATGATTCCAGGAAGAATGAGATAACATCAAACATTTTGGAAAATAGTCTATATTTAATACACTTCATAGTCAGAGTGCAGAATAACAATCTGTCTTATATGACATCATTTAATTGGCGCCGTATTTACCTCTTCCTGCAACAGCTCCATACAGATTTATTGTTTAGACAGTACAAATACAATTGCTCAAAATGTATTTAATAGCATTGATCATTGCCAAAATTATTTTACAGTTTTTGTCATGGTCAATACACTAGTACCAAAATCCTATTTTTAAATATAAAATATATTTTCATGTAAATTTACTGTTTTTGTTTATAAGGTAATACACATTATTTTTGCCCAAGTATCTAAACCAAAAAAGTCAATTTTGTGTTTAAATGTTCTGACTGAGAAACCCCAGTGAACCTGCTCAAATTTGGGTATTATTTCTGGCTCATTTCAGTTTTAAATTCCACATTCCTATTCAAAGTGGTGGTTGAGAGCTCATGGGAATTGAAACAGTCAAAATTAAAGCGCTTTATGATGTTGGGTGTTTTTTTTTTTTTTTTTTAAACAGTATTACACAGGTCTGTACTCTGTATGTGCAGTAATGAAGCTCGATGTACCTTACTAACAGTCACGTGTTTTGCAGGCTAAAGAACGTTATGAAAAGGCCTTGGAAGAGCTGAACCGCTGTAACCCTCGCTACATGGAGGACATGGAGCAGGTGTTTGACCTCACCCAGGAAGCTGAGCGCAAGAGGCTGTGCTTCTTTAAAGAGGTCCTGCTAGATATCCACACACACCTCGACCTGTCCAGCAAAGAAGGGTAGGACACAGGCACATGAAAGGAAATGGAGTGTAAAAAATATACTACATAGATCTAATGCTTGATCATTGGGGTATTTCGACAAGCATACCACATTAATCTTGTATAGGGAACTTCTTTTGAATTGTGAAAAACATTGTATAATACACATCAATCCCTCTTTAGCGTACGCCGCTTTCTGCTGAATTTAGGTCTGGACTATGTCTGGTCCATTCTATGGGCCTCGATACACCAATCCGACGTCGGCCAAATGTGACCAACGCCTACCGCCTGTGGCGTCACGGGGGAAAACTGACGCAAGTACAGTCATTTCTGGACTATAAGCCGCTGCTTTTTCACTCGCATTCGACCCTGCAGTTAATACAAAGGTGCGGCTTATCCATCAGATCACGAGGAGACACTATAAAGGAAGCGCAAGAGTGTCAGGCAGAGCAAAACAAACCAAGTGAGCCCAAAAACAGTAGGAGAGAGAACGTGAGCGAGACAATTTGCGCCCTCATTATAGAAAAGAAAGTAGCGAAAACCTGGTGCGGTAACATCAAAACACCTGCGGCTTACAGTTTGGTGCGCCTTATAGTCCAGAAATTACTGTACACACCGCAAAAGACAGACACCAACGGCAATTATTAAGTACCTTTGGCGGCGGTAGTCACTATTTCTCATTGTTAGTAAACCGAAGAGCTCTTACAGGGGTGGGGTATAAAAACATAAACAATGCATACTCACGATGTATTTCCACGCGTAGCACACCCTCACTCAGGCTCTTTACAGAGCATCGTGTAATATAAAAGTAAATCCTACCAGATATATCCAGTTGCGTCTCCATTTCTTGCCATAGTTTGGCTTTCATCACTCGATCGTACCCTTTAACGGTAATGTAATACAATGCTGGTCTGTCTTGAACCATAGCGAATAATTCATCTTCTGTTCTTATAATTATGTCCAAATGCGAAAAATGAAAAATGAGCGTTTGTAAAGTAATTGTAAATGCTTTCCATTGCTTATTGTTCGCATTCATCATGTCCATTTCTTGCCCCATGCGCTGATTAGCTAGTTAACAGCCAATCAGAGTGATCAAATGTCACGACGGGCTGTCACCAGTAAGTGAAGTGCGCATTACGTTTGCGCATGCGTGAAAATCAAGTTTAAAAAAGGCGTGGCTATCAAACATTGCTATCATTTGAATGGTGGAGATCAGAGTGCTGAAAGTGTTTGCGTAACTTCACACCTTAAAACTTGCAAGCATTGTGTAAACGGCTTTCACCCTTAAGTGAAAAAACGACAGGTGAACTTTGTGCCATTTTGGGAGTTTATAGGCAAAAAAACACCATTGCACAGCTCCAACAAGACGTAACTGTACGCTTGTAAACTTCCGTTCACTCTTCCCAATTTCCAGACTGAAAAGAAAGATCCAACTGGAGGCTAAAATGTAAAATTTCTTGAACACATTTATTTTGTCAATATCCTGAAACCGAGGGAACAGAAGCATCACGAAGCTTGCTCGTGGACGTACCTGTAGCGAAACTAATAGGGTGATCAACTTGACAGAAATCGTTTTCCAGTCACTGTCACTTAACTTCACTTGACATTTAACTAGAGAAACATTTCCACATTGTGTTGGCTTACATACTGTATTATTGCGGCATGCCACATTGGCAATTGATTCGGTGAGTGTTATGTGGTCAGAACAACTCTATTTGTGTTTTGCTGGCAGTGTTTTGAATATGCATTACAAAACTAGCGATTTACAGGAACATTACGTTTCTCAGTAGTGCATATTACATATTACGGTTCACTTAATGACATCTCATTACGTTATGTGCTTTCAACAATATCCCCAATGCCGCCAGCTGCAGCAAACCGCCACGCTAGCTTGATGCATCGGGTCACACAGGACACACTGCAGCCAGTCATTAGAACCTACTTCCTGGATTAACCCCCACAGTGAAGAAAAATCCTACCCGTCTCTTGATTGCGTTCTGGTGTCCCTCTTTGGCCCGTCTCCTGGTAAAGTGCACACATTCAGCCAAATATTAAGCACTTAAATAAGCTTTGTAGTGTCGCCCGGCACAGGGCAGTCAGTATTGACGTGCTATGCATGTTTAAAATGGATTAAATGAAAAAACATTAGTTTTCAATGACAAGTTGGTAGCCTGCCTACCCATAATGCACCGCACCCCCGTGATGCACACTTCACTTATTAAACATGTCGAATCCACCGAAAATGCCCCCCAGACATTCCTCAATGAGATCTGACATTACAACGGTGATTTATACATTAATCAGACGGTGCATGCCGACGCCCGGACTCTTTCCGACTTCCGACGTTGGATTGGTGTATCGAGGCCTTAAGACGTTTTTCTTTTCCTGAAACAATTTTTTTGTTGATTATAATGAATTTAAAATATATTTATGTTTGTTAGTTTCATGACTCAAATCAAAGGAATGCAGATATTGCATGCCTTGTGCGTGTATGGCTAAGTTTGTGTAAACTGAAGTTAATGAAAAACTCCTGCCGTTGTCCATTAACTATTGGTCTCACATTCTGTTTAACTAGCCCACCATTACCATAACAACCCTGCTTGGCAAATATCCAACGAGGTCTAAACACAAAATACATTCTTTTGATTGATTCCTTATTATGGGGGTTCTACAGGAGGTGTTGTCAAACAGTGACTTGTTTGCTTTTCATGTTTGGGTCAAGTCAAAATTTATTTGATAGCTGTGGAGACATTTGACTGTGCAAGCTGAGATCACTGTGTGGCAAACTCAGCATTATGGGTTGGAATTGGGGGGGTTAGATCACCAAATGACGAATTTCGCCCCACTTAGGTGGGTGTGACAATCAGTGGTACTTTAACTTTAACTTTAATGAAAGAACTACATCCTCTTTCTGTGACCCGAGTTCCTGTAGGAGCACTTTGGCTTCAGCTGTCACAAACTTTAGTTAGGGAGGCTGTCGTTAAATGAAGTGGTTTCAAGCAGGTTTAAAGCGCCATCAAATGGACTTGTTGGTTCAGTAATCATATCAACAGATTTGTCTCATTGTGTATTATAACAAGCAATTTTCCAAATATGGATGATCGGATTGAAAAGGGGTTTTCCAATCTGCGCTCAACTAAGTATATATATTTTACATGGCACCGTGTGTATTTTGTAGTTCAAAGTTCATGCCATTCGAGACCCGAATAAACACTTGCACAGATTTTTGTTTGCTGTCCCAAGTTTTGAATAGTGTTTTGCAGTATAGACACTCAGGATGAGTTAAATCAAACCAAACATGGCTTTTATGCGAATGCTGGTTCACCAAAATTATTGGAGTGGTAGTTTAAATGTTCTCTTTTGTTCGTTGGTTTTCCACTAATACTTGCAATTTTGTCACTTAAACTAATTTTTTTGCTGGCGGCGCTCTACCAAATGTTCCATGGTGAAAATCATCCGAGCTACCAAAAGCACACGACCCTCCTCAGCACTTTTAACAACTGTTGCCAACAGTGTGTGGAGTCTTGGAGGGAGCACACTATTTGGAATATCAAGCCCCAATTTAGATGCTGTAATGTGGACAAGATTACCAAATTATATTACAAGTGTTAACACATGTAAGAAGTATGAGAAAGACAAGAAAACTAACAGGCTTTTTCCACATCTGCTTTGTGTATTGGATACTATCCCACTTGCTTGTAGTGGTGGGAACATTTTTCATTTTGCTTGCATGAATAATGAACATAACATGAGAGGCTTTGCAATTCAGCAATAATCAGAGAAAATATCTTTACAACTCAAAAATACTTTCTGCCTTTTACACTTAAGCAGGTGCAGCAGCGTGTTCACTAAGAGGATTGACCTTGCTGCCTGTTGTCCCATGTGACCAAAAATAAGTCATTTCTAAGGTTCCGATGTAGGTCCTACTTGTAACAACAAGATTTTAAGTTGGCATGGCAGGTGGCCTTGTTTCCTCAGTGCCAAGTTAGAATACTAGCAGAAAGTACAAACAAAAGCTCTGTATTCATTATACATGTTCTCTTGTTTAGGGTTGTGACTTCAAGTATCTTTTTGTTCAATGGAAAATGAAGAGAAGCTTTCTCAGACCACCCACTGCTCATGAAATACTCTCATCACTGCAACGCATCCTTAAAGGGCGTAGTTAACGTGTCACCCTGTGTCACAGGTTCCGAGAGCTGTACCGGGACCTGGGTCAGACCATCCGAGCAGCTAATGAGACAGAAGATCTGCGTTGGTGGAGAAACACCCACGGGCCAGGCATGGGCATGAACTGGCCACAGTATGAGGTGGGGAAACACAAAATGCACCATTCAGAAAGAATGAAGAACATGAATAATTTGAAGATAGTCAACGAAATTGTGAAATTAAGAATTTGATAAAGATGATGTATCGTCACTCTTTTGTCTTCCCGTTTGTACTCGCCAGTCAGTATAACGTACTTTGCGTGTGTTCACTTCAGACAAACTGAATACTAAATAGGCTTTTTGTGAAAGCCCTGTTGTGTTACTGAGTCCTGAGTGGGTCAGTGGAATGTTGACACACACACACACACACACACACACACACACACACACATGCAACCGCAGACAGTTTTCCTTAGACTCTCAGTGGAAAGCTACTGCAACTACTGATTTTGGACTGGTCTTGTAGTGGCACAGATATTTACACACGGCAACCCCCCCTAAAAAAAGTAAACTTAAATATTAAATAAAATAAAAGTAAATATTGCAAGATAAAAGGAAAAAGAAAATTACAGGCACATCCAGTTAAGCATTGAAGTTGAGCATTTGTGACAATAAACCTATTACCTTCAGAATTTGGAACGGCCTGAAATAACACATCAACTGTTAATTTAGGACTATCATAAGAAGTCACAGGCAGTCACTTGTCATCTGTTCCGCAGAGTTTGGTGTTTTCCTTGCAGCTGTCTGTCCTTCCACACACGGTTCACCTTATGATGCTGAGTCACAAGCCGAAGACATAATTGGAAAGCCCTTGTCCTATTTTTATACAGTTTGCATAAGAACTTAGCAAATCATAACAGACAATAAGCAGATGTCAGATGTGGTAATGTAAACTGACTTAATTATGCATATAAGGCCTCTCCTTATCATTAGGCATGATGCGTGAATACCTTTCAGTTTAAGAAGCGTTTTGCCTCTCAGACACTTGTAAATGTTGTTTATACTGAAGATCAACGTACTGATTACCGGTTTGACAATTTACCATGTTTTGAAAAAGTCAAGGTTTCAATTACTGCTCAAACTGTTGGCCACGGTAATTATTCATATTTTCTTTTTTGCGATAGATTGTTAAATGAGCCGCTAATTTGAAGTAAGGATGAGAGACCAGCGTCGTTTTGGTCTCTCCTTTTTGGCTGAGCAGAGATGGGAAGGGTGAGCAGTTACAGGGAGAAGAAGGGCAAAGGGCGACTCAAGCATAATTGGATGCCTTTTTACTATGCAGCGAGTCCTCGAGTTACGTCGTATGCGACCTACGTCGTTTTGACTTTTTGGTGCCTCTTCCGAAGCACCTTCTTTTTCGTTAATTTCCCACAGTAATCACGCCATTTTAAAGTTATGTTGTTGTTACATCTAGCAACGGACGTCCATCGAGCAGGTCGGCTCCCCAACAGGCGCGTCATATTTCCGTGTTTAAGTTTGAATTAGTTCCGCTCTGCCGTCCGTCAGCAATGAATGTCCTTGCGGAAACACGAAAAATCTTGGTTCCTGCCCTTCCGAGTCACGCAAATATATTTTTTAAATTACTTTACAAAGTATTTTGATATAAATATCGACTTTAACGGTGAAATCCGACTTAAGTTAAAATTCGGGTTACATCGCAAGCGTAGGAACATAACTCGGACGAAACTTGAGGACTCCTTGTATTGATTAATGTGCATTGTCCTAAAAAAAATCCCTGTCCGTTATAAAAATAGCTCATTAGTGATGGGACTGTGACATACTAAGAAGGATTGAAACAGAAGAAGATTGTCTATTTCACGGGGAAAAAAATACTCATTTTGTTTACTCCAATATATATATATTTAAAGACATTTTAGTGCTGTGATTTTAATACAATTAAAGCAACACTAAGGAACTTTCCGTTTACGTTGATTATGGCAGCGCCATATGGACAAAAGCGTTATTGTTATTTCTGAAGGAAGACCGCATTTCTTATGAGGACAAGCGTATTTTTAGTTTTTTTTTAGCTCACGCCAGTGAGTGAAATCCGGGCCAATGTTGACCCTTGACTGTCCTTTTATCCATGTAACTTCCCTTTTCCTTTTTTCTTTTTTATCTCCTCAGACAAATTTTTTGTTTTGTTTTGCAGCTTCTGCCAGGAAAGCAGTTTATCGTGCGTCGACATTCAAATTGACTTTGTCTTTGTAACGAATGGGGAAAGATTGAAGTGACATATGCCATAAAGCATTCAGCACATTTGTAGTTTTTTGTTTGGCAGTGTTCTACTTCCTACTATCCTCTTCAAAGTTGCTTAGTGCTAGTAAAAATTATACAGACCCCCTCAGGCCATGGCAAAGGTACCATTCAACTAGTTTTAAGTCAATATTTCATCAGATGAGTTATGAAAATATTCTATTAAGGTTGAAAAGTTCCTTAGTGCTACTTTAATGCCACGGTCATTTTGCTTGGGTATCATACGTCACAATCGGTCCATGCCTAAACACAAATTAGATTCAAAAGGCATATCAGTGATTGCTTTTAAGTCAGGTGAAGTGTAGCTACAAGATTTCAGACCTACATTGTACCTGTAAAGTATTCACAGCGCTTCACTTTTTCCATATTTTGTTATTTTACAGCCTCAGAAATCACATGTGTAGTACATATGTATTCACAGCCTTTGTCACAAATCTCAAAATTGACCTTAGTAGCGTCATTTTTTTTCTCACTGATAATCCTTGAGAGGTTCCAACAGCTTAATTGTAATCCACCTGTGGTAAATTCAGTTCATTGGACATGATTTGGTCCCACAGGTGCATGTCAGAGCACAAGCCAAGCATCAAGCCAAATAAATTGTCTGTAGACCTCCGAGACAGGATTGTCTCAAGGCACAAATTCTTTCTGCTGCTTTGAGTGAGCACAGTGGCCTCAATCAACCATAAATGGAAAAAGTTCTCTACCTAGTGCTGGCCACTCGTCTAAACTGAGCAATTGGGGGAGAATGGCTTTATTCAGGGAGGTGACCAAGAACACGAAGGTCGCTCTTCCAGAACTCCAGCAGTCCTCTGTGGTGAGAGGGGAACCTTCCAGGACAGCCATCTCTGCAGCCCTTCCCCAATCAGGCCTGTATGGTAGATTGGCCAGATGGAAGCCACTCCTTAGTAAAAGGCACATGACAGCATGCCTGCAGTTTGCAATTCTGTGGTCTGATGAGACGATTACATTTTGGTGTGAATGCTAGGCGTCTCGTTTGGAGGAAACTGGGCACTGTTAATCAATCCCTACAGTCAACCATGGTGGTGGCAAAATCATAAAGTGGGGATGATTTTTAGTGGCAGTAATTGGGAAACTAGTCAGGTTTGAGTGAGAGAGAGATGAATGTAGCAATGTACATAGAATTCTTGGATGATAACCTGCTGCAGAGTGGTCAGGATGTCAGACTGGGGCGACGGTTGACCTTCCAACAGGATAGCGACCTTAAGTACATAGCCAAGACAACAAAGAAGGAGTGACTCTGAATGTCCTTAAGTGGCCAGCCAGAGCCCAGACTTGAATCTGATTGAACATCTCTTGAAAGAGCTGAAAATGGCTGATGGAGCTTGACAGGGGCTGCAAAGAGGAATCGGCAAAACTACCCAAAGATACAGTACGTGTGCCAAGCTTGTGGCGTCATATTCAAAAGGTCTTCAGGCTGTAATTACTGCCAAAGGCTGTCAATGTACATATGATGTCTTAGTTTCTTCATTTTTAGTAAACTCAATTAAAAACAAAAAGCAAAGAAAAAGCCCTTTTCCACGTTGGGATAAAGTTGTAACATAAAATGTGAGAGAGAAAAAATACAAAAGCTAAACGTCGCTTAATGACACAAAAATGCTATGAATGGTCACCAAAATTCACATGTACATGTCTTCTCGTGTCAACTTAAACATCTGAAAATATCAAAACAATTGGCATAGTATTTTGGATGTTATGGCCATTAAGCCTTTGCCTCACAATATAGTGCAGTCAAAAGTTCACATACCCCTAGGGTTTCAAGCACAATTGTATTTGTCTTTGTTTTGTTGTAAATAGCAGAAACAACAAAAATCATGCCTAATTAAATTAAATAAAGCTTGACGAGGGATTTTTCTGGTCATGTTATGTTTTCCCAACTACTTGTGGCCAAACAGAATTTGCAGAGCAGGATCATTTGTCCCCTAAAGGCCAATTTAGAAAAATTGGCATAAACCAGCCGTGACGACCAGCTGCTTGAATGACAAATTAGTGTTTGACTACATTATGCCTCTGGAAATAGAGATGGACAGGAACAAGTTAGACACACAGGTAGAATATTACCCCCCAAAAAACTTCAGGGTCCTTCCTTAGTATACCACATAACTATATTTCTTTGGCACCAACCCAAATTTGTAAATTGGAATGTGCCATAGTTTACCACTACACTTAATGCAGTAGTATAGTCGTAATTATTAATTTCACTAATACATTTGTATGAAAAAAATAAATAATCCAATGAGAACAGTAAATATCAGAAAAACAGCACCATCTGATAAAGTGAAAGTTGTGGTCACCTTGAACAGCATCAAACTACACAAAGACTCACTAAATAGCTAATAAGAACATTTAGTCAAAATGACTTTATTTGAAAAGGTTACACAAATGAGATGAATTTTAAATGACGTGTGCACACAGGAGTGGACTCCAGAGACAAGTCGGACCATCAGCAGGAAGGAGCGAGGTATACACTCTGACGACAGCGTAGTTACCCTCACCAACATCGTTTCCTCGGGAGGAAATGACATCCCGCCCAGTCCCATCACCAAGAAGCCAATCAGGTACAAGACACTCTTCAAATTCGCTTTAGCAAATGTTCATCTTTAAAATGTAATGTGAAGTATAGCAGTACATTAGTTGGCTGCTAGTATAGAGGTACATGCTGCTGATTTCCGCATAGAGGACAGTGGTTCGATTCACAGGCAGTGTCCCAATACCCAGTCACTGCTGGTCCCAAGCCAGGATTAAAAAAAAAAAAAGGAAGGAAAAAAGGGTCGCGTCAGCAAGGTCATCCGGCCTAACTGTGCCTTGATTGGTGACCCCTTGATGGGACAAGCCAACCAAATGACTACGAGGCCTCATTGGAGGGAATAAAGAAAGTTCATGAAGAGTAATGAAATATTATATGATGTATAAAATATAATAATAGTAGTAAAAATAATCATTTAAAAAAAGTGTTTGTGAGGTATAACATACAGGTAAATTCTAAAATAGAATTTTATTTGTGTGAATTGTCTAGAAATTAGTAAAAGACTGTAAGATATCTTAAGTTATATATTAGCTACATTATTTGTCATTATTTCATACATTTTGACAAAAAGTTATTCGTGCAAAGTAATTCCGACTCAATGTAATACAGTATTTCAGTGTTGGAAATGTTAGAATGCTGACCATGATCCTTTTCAATGATGCAAACTATTGTGGCTCCTCAGCATTGTCTCAAGAATATTTAGAATGTGAACTATTCTCAAACAAGTTCAACACAATCTTTTTTTAAATTAATATCTTTCGCATAACTTCCTGTGCTATTTTGGCACTTTCATGGATCATTTCTAGCCAGAAGGTACCCCATTAAAAAAACAACAACTCACTTCTCAACTAAAGGTTTGGTTTGATTTTAGGCCTCATTTGATACTGTCATTTTGCTATTATTGTATATTATATTTATTACAATACATATATTGCAATAAGTATGAATGGTTGTCTACATGTTCTCTGGTTGTTATTCCTATATTTTGTTCAGTATTGTATTTTTAGTTCAATATTTTAATAAGAAATCATTAAGTCTAAAAGTCCCCTCAAAAAAAATCTGACAGTATACATTAAACGGTATGTAAGTCAGGTAACATCAAAGTTTTGAGGAGCAGAATGTACAGTAAGTCTGTCGTTTCCTCTTCCGTAATGGAATTGTTAATATTGGTCGTCCCCCTAAGGAGTTAACGTTGTCAGTTTAACACTGTCGTTGAAAGGTGTGTGTGTGTGCGCGTGTGTTCACCCTCCCCTTGCAGTTTGTCCTCGAGCAAAAATATTTGACTATAAACGAGTCGAACCCGGCAAATCCCTCCCTTAGCTAGAAACGAGCACGGTGCCACATTAAACGGGCTTCAGCAGCAGATGGAGACCTTTGCGCTCTTTTTTTCCCCTTTGACAGTTTGTAGCTTGCTTTATTTGAATGCAAAGAAGCAGCTTGTGGATTCTTGGGAGCCTTTATTACAGCACGACACCAATGTTGTTCGAATGTTATTGGTTTGTTTGTCGTTTCATGCTGTGTGAGCTTATGAACTTGGAAACTGTACTCTAATCCTTTATCATAACCCGAACCCCCATTACCCTAATTGCTAATTAGCCACCCCATATTTTTATTTGGGCTCATAACTCATAAGTTGCGGTGTTTGTATCGGGTTCTACCTCGATATATATATATATATATTTTTTTTTTTTTTTAGATTATGCTCCTCCCCATTTTCAATAGTGAGAACCCCATAAAATTATTTATTTTGTCATTTTTTTCCCTAACATTTGACAAAATAAAAACAGCTTTCTTTCATTCAACACAATCTATTAATTTTTTTTACATTTACATTTTATTACATTACATTTACATATTACATTATTTTACATTTTTTAATAAAATATTGAATATTTGGTCAATGAAGAATTGTGGTAAGTAAAAATATATATATATATTTTTCTTTTAATTCTTAGCAAGTCAGTGTTCCATCGCTGGTGAGCTATTTTTAGAACAAACCCTAGTTACTCGTACACGCTGGCACCTCCACTGTAAGGCCAATGTGTGTGACAGACTGTGTTAGCGGTTGTTGGGGGGGAATTTATTATTATTATTATTATTTCAACGACCTCTACTTTGCTAATAGTCACCTATCACGTGTGGGCGTTGAACGTATCACCCACCAAAAGTGAGGGAACACTGTATTCTGTAAAAACCAGATTTCTTGAAATATGAAGAGAAAAACCATTTGATCTGGTGGACATGACGTCCATAATTTCCCAAAATAATTTGAAATGTGGGCTCGTCGAACCACGGCACACTTTTCCACTTTGTGTCAGTCCATCTCAGATGACCTTGGGCCCACACAATTTGGTGTCGTTTCTGGGTGTTGTTGAAGTTTGGCTTTTTTATTTACGTTTTACACAACGCGTCTGCTGTCAATTTGATCATCAGGGTTGTAAAGGATGACTCTTCCGACTGGTCCGACGAGGAAAACCCAAAGAAGTTGGCTCTGAACGGCGTTGGCGATGCGGGGGACAAAGGGGACCTGCAGGTAGAGGGTTTGCGAGTCCGAGCGCTGTATGATTACTCGGGCCAGGAGGCTGACGAGCTCAGCTTCAAAGCAGGTATTAACCCTGGCTAATGCTGCAAGACGACAGGCATCACAAGTGTCATTCATTTGCTTGCTTTGTACAAAATGTCAAACCGTAATGTCATATGGAACAGCAAACTTTGCTTACAGCGACGTCTCCTTACTGAGCGTGTGACATTCAATGTGAATCATTGTCTAAAATAATCATTTGACCTTCAAGTCAACGGAAAAAAAGATACATTTTCTTTCCTCCTTGTGATGCCTCATCTGCACATTTTTACACACACTCATGTCCAACCTGAACTTTCCACATGAGTACTGTTGATGAAATGCGTGTGACGCTATGGGAAGTTGAGCATAGCGCTCGTCTGCAAGATGCGGGAAATTCCATTTAAGTCACAGCAACAAATGATTTTGACTTGTTTAACTCCTGCGAGGATCAAAGTGCTCTGAAAAGTTAGAAAATCCTAATTTTGGTTTATTTGGTTGTGGTAACAAGGAGTTTCCTGATGCTGTGACTTAAAATGGATTATAGCACCCTATAATGTAATAATTTCCTGATGATATAATATTTGCATTTAACTCGATCAAAATGTGATCAAACCCAATAATATAATAATTTCACTAATAATGTACCGCTAATAAAAAAAAATCCTGACTAATAACATTTGTACCGATAATGTACCTTATTACATTATATCATATCCCAGAAGTCTTGTGTGGCAGAGCAGTTCTAATCAAGTGGGCGGAGCTTACTTTGATTAACTCTCTGCAGTGTTGGTTTAACCTTAAATAAATCAACTCAATAACTCCAACACTGAGCTCCATTTAAACCAGTGTTAAAAATACATTGTGGGGCTTGAAATCAACTCTGAAACATTTAACACCAACATTTTTAACGCTCCAATTTTTGCTGTGAATGTAAATAGCAGTCGAAGATATTCTCAAAACACAACATGCAGAGCTTTGGACTGAAAATAAACATAAACATTACATTATTTTTCTATTACATTTTTGGTAAAAATGTTATTACAATATCAGTCAGGATTATTATCACATTATTGGTGAAATAAGTACAATGAGTTTTGTCACATTTCTGTGTCTGTCTTTTTCTGTCAAACAGTAAGTGGCAAAATGGCCGCCCCTGAGATGAATTAAGGGGGATTTTGCTGCCTAACTCATTCCACAAACAAAATATTAATCAGAATGCCATGTTTAGACCAATGGGGTATATGCCACGGAGGAGGCAAGACTTCCTGGTTTTCACACATCAGCTTTGTTTCCGTTTCCTGTTTCTGAAGTCCATGGCATCTACCCCATAGAACATGTTATTGTCAAGAACATGTTTTGTAATAACTTTCCATTGAACATGTCTGAGCCAGGTGAATTTGTCAATCTACTGCAGATTGTGTTTGCTTTGCATTCATTTATTTGCCCCCACGTCATGTTCTTGCTCCCTCACCTTTACTCGATTTCTGATTTAGCGCCAACTGCTGGTGTGTTCTCGCAGTTGCAGTTTAAAATGACACCACAGCCAGCGCTACACTGGTCAGAAAACAAAACAAGAAAAAAACGTCCAAATGCTTTTCAAGATATCACATGCTTTCCAGCTTCAAGTGGCCTGAAATTAGGTGGACTTTTTTTTATGCAGGAAAACTATGCACAAGCCTAAGTACAACTTTTTTTCTGTGCCTTATTTGATTTTTCCTTTTTTCATTTGGCTAGCAGTTATTCATTGATCATTTGGTTTTGTATGCACACAAGCAAACTGAAAAAGTTATCAAAATTGGTTTTGCTTTGGCAGCTCGTTTACATGGCAACTGCACATAATGTAGACGTTTGGAAAAAAAAAATCTCTAAAAATTTTAGTTTTTGAAAACACCAGCATGTTTACACAGAGAACAATCTCTGTGTAAACACTGTTGCTTTTCTGAAAGGTTGCTCATGTGTGCCTTTTTAAGAAGAAGAGCTTAATAACAAAACAAAAAAAAATAAAAACATGTGAACAAATAATTAACCACGACATTTTCCTAGCGGTTTATGAGTGAGACGAGGGCGAATCGTACTTTTTTTTTTTTTACTTTTTTGTTTTTGAGTTTTTAGATTTGCTGCTGTTTATTTATGTGTTATGTTTTGTACTTGAGGCTCCACCATAGTTGTTGTACGTGCGTGTGAACGTGAATTTGAACACGTGAACCAGTGTGCGGTGCAAATGTTTGTAACGCTCCTTGCAGGTGACGAGCTGCTGAAGCTGGGCGAGGAGGACGAGCAGGGCTGGTGTAAAGGACAGCTGAGCAACGGCCTGGTGGGCCTCTATCCCGCCAACTACGTCCAGCCGGGCGCTTCCTGATGACCCGCCCTTCCTCTTCATGCGGCCGATGGTACAACTCGACTCAAGATGCCAGGACCGACCGACCCTAAAATTGTTTGTGCCGTCGTTGCGGCACGTTCGGGCAATTCGGAATTCACGTTTAAAACTCATCACTGAGTTGTTGTTTTCTTTTGTGTTTTTCTGTTGAACACCAAACTATTTCAAACCGGTTTAGATCCAAATGGTGGATTTACACGTTAGTTAGCGCGAGTTATTGGTTTACGCATTTCATTAAATAAGAATTCCCTCATGAAGAGGGAGAATCCACTTAATGTCACCATTTGTTTATATATTATCAGAATATAGTGTGAAATGTTGAATGCCATGACGTTGCAAAAAGAAGAAGAAGCTAAGCTAGCCTGCAGCAACTATGAGTGGCATCCCTTGATGAAATGCAGCAACAACTAAAATTACATAAAAATTTAATGCGCTATTAAGTGAAAATTACATTTAAAAGTCAAATATATGCTTCAAACCAAAAGAGTATTTTAGGGGAGGTTTATGAGTTAAACTATAGATTGCTTTGCTTTGGGTTTATTATTTCCTGTCTGACATCAACTGCTGGGTGACCATGTGCTCAAGAGTCCTCCGAGTTTTTTGTATTTGTTCCCACGTTTACGGAGGATGTTTGTTACATGCCAATCTGACTGCCGCCCTCCCGTCCCCTCTTCAGCTTTGTCTTTAATTCATTTATGTCGAAGGTGACGCTGCATTCACTTGAGCTTCTTTGTGATAGCTGTGTAGAACATCGGCTGATTTTGGTGAGGATGGTCGTTATTTCCTTGAATTTAACTATGTTGGGGACTCTTAATTTGATCTCTGCTGATTTTAAGTGTCAGAGAATGTGAAGCAAGCTTACTAAATTCAAGATTCTGGGTTCTGGTTTTGTGAGTTTTAAGTTTGATGTAATTACACAAGGGAGCCTCTTCTCTGCATTAAGCAAATAACTACAACCTTACTAACAACACTTTTTGGAGTCTATTCTTCACTCAATGTGTCATCTGTACAGCGCATCGAGTTGTGAAAAGCAACAATAAAGATCTTTATACGCTATTTCCTCTGGTGTTCATCGCACATTTTGTACACAGCTATACCACATTAAAGAAATTAGTAACGAAGTATGTAATTAAAGAACTAATAAAGTAAGCAAATGTAGAAGAAGTGATAACAAAGTAGGCTACAAGGGAGTCCTTGATTTACGTCGTTTCGACTTTACGGCGCCCGTGCCTCGTCCGTAGCCCCTTTTTCGTTAATTTCCCACAGTAAACACGCCAATTTAAAGTTGTGTTGGCTCCAACAGCGGACGTCCATCAAGCTGGTCGGCCGACTCCCCATCAGGCGCGTCACATTTCCGTGTTTAGTTTGAATTAGCTCCGCGCTGCCGTCCGTCAGCAATGAATGTCCGTGCGGAAACACGAAACAAATTTCCGGGTCGCACTAATATGTTAATATGACTGTACAGAAGTATTTTTACGTAAATATTGACTTTACCGGTGAAATCCGACTTAAGTCAAAATTTAGGTTGCGTCGCCAGTGTAGGAACGGAACTTGGCTGTAACTCGAGGACTCGAGTAATTAAATAAATCAATCAATAAAGAAGGTATGTAAGTAAGAAAATTCAGTAATTCGTGGGTGTGGGGGGTGTTGGGAGAGGTAACTATTACTAACACCTCTCACAGTGTGGTGTTGATCAAAATGAAGAATTAGGCATGTGTAAATATATATTTTGATTAAGAAAAAAAACATTGAAGCAAAGTTAGGAAAATGTGCAGACCTTTTTATTCAATTGACTATCTGTACAGCAAAATGAAATCAGCTCCATCTTCATATTACTTGGTGTGATCTGAAAGCAACATACACCTGGTTTACATGTATTTGCATTCAAACGGTGTTCTTTTTATTTTATTTTTTAAATATACATTTGTCCTTCATACTTCATGGAAAATCACATGGGCATAAACATGAGCTTGAAAACGGAATTAAGCTTGAGCAGTGACTTTCCAGTTTGCTTGAGTTCCTTCATGTTGCGTTTTTGACTTGAGTTTATTAAGATGGTTTGCTTTTGGGGGGAAAAAAGTTGGGGGAGGGGGGAACTGAGGCGGGCATACTGACAGTGTGGTTGGGTGCTGAACCCTTTCTCCACAAACAAGGTAGTCAATGGGATAGGCTCGTGGTGCAATTAAGTAAGGAAAAGTGTGAGTGTGGTAACACCCTGAACCGCCACGGCATTGACGGCAACACTTCAGGGAGAGCAACGGTTGCAAAGCATCACACTGCTAAATGAAACACAAATGAGGCCATGTCCACAAAGTGCAGATTACAATACACCCCACCAAATACTCCAGTTTCCAAATAGAAGGGTTGAATGGCACTTCATTTCCTGATTCAATCATTTGAAGTATAGTGCCTGAAAGAGAAGCCAGAGTGCAGATCCGTGCTGGAGATTTGATGCTACGTTAGCATTTGCACTAAACATGTCAAACCCACTTGGAACAGCGTCCATCTTCAGAAACCAATTGTGAGAAGCAAGCCCAGTTTCCCCTTCTGATAAAATTGATTGAGCATTTATTATACATTAATTTTATACAGTGGTTCCACGAGGCACGAGTGACCTAAATTATGTGTTGTCTTTAAGCCTGCTGTCAAAATGAACATAAAAACAAATTACATGCATAACTTCTGCTTGCTTAAAGTGACTCATTAGACCATATTCACAGTAAAAAGTTGATATTTAGTCCAGAATTAATGCGAACCTCATTATTTTTCATGCACAATTAATACCTTTAAAATAAAATTTTCCACTTGCTGTTGACTGAAGATGACATCACCTGTGCTGAGGAAACGGATAACGACCAATCACGGCTCACCTGTTTTCTGGGTTTGGTCAGCAAACTGAGCCATGATTGGTTGTTATCAGTGATGTCATCTTCAGTCGACAGCAAGTAGAAAAATGGGTTTTTAAAGGTATTAATTGTTCGTGAAAAATAATGACGTTATCACATGAATTGGAGACAAAATATCTTCTTACTGTTGAAAATGGCTCAATGAGTCAAGTATCACTTTAAAAGAAACGCCAGACAGTTTAACAAATACCACCAATTTTGTGGAGCACCACCTGTGGACAGATTTTTATTTCTTATCCTCTGCAAAGAATGACTCATTTTACTGCGTGGCCATGCCATGTCTCTGCCTCCAGGTGGCGATGGCGTGCAAAATGGAAACAACAGCACAATGTCCATTGAATTAGGCGGAAAATGCACAACCTGTTTATATTCTATATTATGTTTGTGTTTATATTCAACTTCATTATCTCATAAAGTCAGTGTTATTTTTCTTAAAGCTACTGAACGTAGAATATTCCATTTCGAATCGCTACTGCCACCTGCTGACAAAAAATGAAATTGCACATAGCATTCTTCACATACACACCATGCACATTACGTCACATCCGCAGACAGGGCGCTGGAAATTGTAACCCGAATCCAGCCTGAAAACTATTGGCCAGAGGCTTGCAGGAGTACCCATTTGAAACAGCTAAGGTGTTTATCTACCAATTAGAAAGCATTTCATTCATAAACGGTAAGAAAAAAAACCTTATTGTTAAGTTATTTTGGGGAAAAAAGTTCCATATTGCAATTTTAAATTAAAATCCAAGACATTTTCTTTGTTTTGGTGGGAGACTGGAACAGATTCATGTCATTTTCATTCATTTCAGTGGGGATGGATAACTTGAGATTTGAACACTTATTCATCTCACATCTCAAGGCAACAATGTATTAGTCCTCACTGGTAAGACAAGTCAGCACTGTAGTAGGAAGTTGAATAAATACTTCTTCCATATCTACTAGCACTAGCTGGTTGAATTGTATTCAATAACGCTACTAGTGCACAGAATTGTCTTATACTGGTGAAGACGATGAGCATCAAAGATCAGCTGGATATGGACATATATATTAGATACGTAGCCCCCCCCCCCCAGATCTATATATACCGATTTAACATTTTTCATTGAAATGATTGGCAATCCATAAATTTATTCCTTTTCGTAGCCCGATATCAACTTATAAACCCATGAACCGATCATTTTCCCCATGAATTCATGAGAAAAGCCTTTAAAATTATTTCCCCCCCCCCCCCATCTTGCTGTATTCTTGAAATTTACCATTCACAGAAATTTTGAAGTATTTTCCTAGAATTACGACAGACCCGACTTATTGCATGTTAAGACAATTCAGAATCTTTAATTATTGAATTCCAATCATGAAAATAGTAATTTCATCTCATTCTTGCTGATGTCAATATTTGTGTCACAAATAAACCAAATCTTTTGACCAGTAAATGTTTGTGGACTTTCAATCATGTCCTTCATATTTAAGAATTGATGTTCCATAAATATATGTACATTAATTGATATTGGATTGAATTGAATGAAATTGTAAAAAAAAATAGCAATCTTGTGAATCAAAATCAAATCGCAAGTACAGATACCATGAAATCAAGCCGAATATTGGCTCGATACAGATACCTGGTATCGGTACTCGCCCATCCCTCATTATTAGACATGATTCAAATGACAACCACTGTTTTTCTTCATCATGAAGTCACTGTTACAATTGTATTTGGGCTTTTCACTTTCTTGATATTGACAATAGGAAACAGTCTTCACATGGACAGCCATCCATTTATCCAGCCAGTGTTTCTCCTCAATTGTGTCCGAAATGTGCAGAAGAAGCAACACTGAGATGTGTTGAGAGCGACTCGCCAGGTCTTGCTTGCTGCGTTGTGATGATTGATGGGACTTGAATGCAGGAAACGAGTCTCAACACTCCCAAAAACTATTTGGGCTTCCACTCCAGTGATCAGATATGAACTACAGTAACCCCCACCTGCACTTCTTTATACTGCATGGTTTGGCTTCACAAATGCAAATCTCACCAAAAGCAATCAACAATACAAAAAAAGGCATGGAAATGAAACCAAATAAGAAGTGGCGTGACGGCGGTGAGCAGTTTGTGGCGAGCCACGGCAGATCCTGTACACGAGGAAAGAGGACGGGACTCGTCGTCGCAAAATGTCTGAAAGTTAGCCTCCGCATTTTTCCAAAAGAAACCACCTGGTGAGGCGCTGCATGCTCCAAAACCAAAATCGAAGGGGGGAAGCTTTCCTAACCTCGGCGGTCCTCACCTGAAACATCCTCAAGAAAAAAAAAGAAAAAAAATGGCCACGTTGGCTGGTGACAGACTGAGGAGGACCACGACGAAAGGGTGAAGCAGGCGACTGGAGCTCTCGGGGTTCTACCGGTCTTTCAGTTCCCTGGTCACGCGTTTGGTGATGCGGCCGCACACCAGCCCCAACAGGAAGAGGACGCACAGGCTGAGCACCATCACCAGCAGGATGTAGTTCTTGGAGGGCGAGCTCATCACCTGCACGGCCAGATCCGACAAACCCTCGGCTGGCGCCACCTACAGGAAATCGGCGCTAGTTACCATCACTGCACAATCAACATTCACAATCAATTAGAGCCATGATTTTTTTTTTCTCCCAAAATGGTTCCTTCCTATTTGATGCTATTTCCTGTCCTGATACTGAAAAGGTTTTAATCAAGGTGCAAATGGCTCCGCCTAGTGGAGGGGTTTGCAACCTGCAGCTCTGGAGTCATATGTGGCTCTTTCATCTTAGAGCTGTCAAAATTAAGTAATTGATTCTAAAGTTAAATCGACAATTATTTTAGTAGCCTTTTTTTCTTCTTGTTTTTTTCAAATCCTCCGATTTCAGCATATCAACAGAAATTGTTCACTGATTATCTTCTGGGTTTAATTAAAATAAGACATTTGCAAACATCTGTGGAAAACAATTACGGATCCGGTAACATAGTCCACCCCCCCCCCCACCATTTTTTTTATTATAAATCACTTTATGAATAAGAATTATGTAATAAACACCAGTCACTGGTTAAACAGTAATGAGGGGGGGGGGGTGCTTTTTTAATACACTTAAATGCAAAATTAAAATGAATCTGATTAGTCGATTAATTGATTGAATAATTGATAGATTAATTAATTCAAAAAATATTTGACAGCATTACTTTAGTTTCTCTTCTGTGATTCCTGTGGATCTCCCCAAAAAATTTAATGTTGAATTAATTATTATTATTACTTTTTTTTTTTTAAACACATTTTTATTCATTCTTTGAATGAATTAATGATTTTGGATAACAAATGAATAAATATTGTAAAAATGTCAAGATTCCAAATGTTGAAGTTGTCAGATACACACAAAAGGTAAATGAAAAAGTTACCTTAAAATGTCCAAAAAGGAAGAGGAAAAGCAGAAAATGACCATAAAATATCCATGAAATTGCCAAAAATGTAAGAACGTTGAATGAAAGGTAGGAAAAAAATGTTCAAACAGTAAACAAAAAATGTCCAAAAACAAAATGTGAAATCCCAAAAATTACCACAAAATGTTCACAAAATTGCCCAAAAATTCAGAAATTGATAGCAAAAAAGACAGAAAAAAAGCAACAACAAAAAAGCTATAACATGCCCAAAAACGGAAAACGAAAGGCAGAAAATGACCATAATATATCCATGAAATGGCCAAAAATGTCAGAAAATTTAATTAAGAAAAAGCAGGAAAGAAAATGTTCTAAAAGTAGCCCAAAAAATTATCCAAAAACAAAACAAGAAATCCCCCAAATTACCATAAAATGTCCGAAATTGTTAGAAAAAAAACAGAAAAAATTGCTCTAACATGTCCAAGAAAGGAAGAAGGCAGAAAATGACCATAATATACACACAAAATTGTCAAAAATATCAAAAATTAGAAAGGAATAAAATGTAAAATGATATGAAAAAAGTAGAGAAGATGAACCTCCATATATTGAATGCTGCACATGTTTGTGTTATGGTGCACTAACACTAAAACACGGTTTCCTTCTGTCACAATGTTGAAATGTTTTTGCGGCTCCACACTGATTTTTGGGGTCATTTATTTTATTCTCTTTTGACAGGAAAGCTCGCTGACCTTGGCCGCGTAGCTCCACATGTCGATGCGGTCCTGAAGTCTTTTCTTGCACTCGGGCTGCAGGCGAACTCGCTTGTCCTGCAAGGCCTCCATCAGACACGACATCTCTGCATGGCCACAAGAAAACAAAATGGCTGCTTTGTCACGTTTCAAGTCAAAAGTGTGACGGTACGAGAGCACCCACGTCGTCCCCGTCCTGGCGTGATGGCAGCGCAGTGATGCTTGAGGTCCAAGGCACAGGCTGTGTGGAGGACCGGGTCCACAAAGATGTCGGCTTTACTCTCCTTCAGCATGTTCAAGACCTCCTGCAGGGAGAACAATTTTCAACACGTCCAGAAATCAATCTTCAAGCGACAACACCTTGCGGTCTAATTTCTCAAATTTTTGACAATTTTATGTGGATATTATGGTTATTCATTATGTTATAGCTGTTTTTCATTCTTACTTTTGTCCTATCAATTTCTCACATTTTTGGCAATTTTGTGGATATTTTATGATTATTTGGGGGATTTCAAGTTTAGTTTTTGGACATTTTTTTGTTATTTTTGAACATTCTCTTTCCTGCTTTTGCTTAATTCACTTTCCTGACATTTTAGGCAATTTTATGTGTATATTATGGGTTTGCTTTTTTGCCTTTCTTCTTCCTATGTTATAGCAAAAAAAAAATTCCTATCAATTTCTGACATTTTTGGACATTTTGTGGAAATTTTAAGGCAATGTTTGGGATTGCTTGTTTTGTTTTAGAGTATTGATTTGATTACATTTTGAATTTTTCTTTCCTGCCTTTTCTTAGATAATTTTTCAGAAATTTTGTGGACATTTGATAGTAATTTTCGGGATTTCCTGTTTTGTTTTTGGAACTTTTTTTAGTTACTTTTTAAAATTTTCTTTCCTGCCTTTTCTTAATTCATTTTTTCTGACATTTTGGGCAATTTTGTGGACATTTTATGATTATTTTCGGGATTTCATGTTTTGATTTTGGAAATTTTTTGGGTAACTTTTTGAATTTTTCTTTCCTGCCTTTTCTTAATTCATTTTTTCTGACATTTTTGGCAATTTTTTGGACATTTTATGATAATTTTCGTGATTTCATGTTTTGATTTTGGACATTTTTTTGGTTACTTTTTGAATTTTTCTTTCCTGACATTTCTTAATGAATTTTTCTGACATTTTGGCAATTTTCTGGACATTTTAAGGTAAAACATTTTCATCTACCTATCTAGTAAAATAAAATAATTTCTACAAATTTTACAGATCCACAGACAGCCACAGAAGAGGGACTAAAGTATGCTGTCACTATCGAATATTTTTATAATCGATTAATATATCGATTATTTAATCGATGAATCGACTAATATTGTAGAGCAGTTTATAAGATGGAGATGGTTTTTGTGTACCTTTTTACAGGCTTCCTGTTTGATTTTGAGCAGGTTGACTTTGAGGCACTCTTCCACCTGACCGGTCTGCTCCTGAGCGGCCGCCTCCTCCGCACACAGCCGGGAGATCTGCGGGAGGAGTCGGAGTTACAAGACGAGAAGCTGGATAAGAAAAAGGTCCGGTGTACCTCGTCCGAGCAGTGCATCTGCAGCTGTGGGTCCAGTCTGTAGTCCAGCGCCGACTCCTGGAGGATAACTCGGATCTGGTCCTCGCAGTCCGAAGATAATCTCTAAAACGAACCCGCACATGACAAGCGACAATTCAGAAGTCTGGCTTTGCCTTATCTGAGGTTGGAAGATGTCCGATGATGAGTCTGACCTGATCGGCATATTTGAGCTTGAGGCAGGCGATCACCTGACCCTCCAGCTCGTTGTCTTCGCTCGCTTTGTTGACGATGGACTGGCAGAATTTGGGGATGTCGGCTCGGCAAGCTTTCCTCAACACCGGGTTCAATCTGTAATCTGGACCAGGGTGGACATTCGGGTTCCGGTCCAGTCGGTCAAATGCTGCTTGCTGCCTACCAACCTGTGTTCTGTGTGATCTGTCTCTTGGTGATCATCTGTTTACACTTTGGATCCATCAGCTCGCTGTTCTTGTTCTGTTTCAGACACTGGAGAACATTCCGGGCGTCGGCTTCAGTGCAGAATCTCTGAAAAAGAGAGTTTGTCATATTCAGTGATGGCAAGTAACAAATCACTCGCCCCCATGGAGTTACGTTCCAAAAAACACCTAAAAAAGGTGAAATCCGCAAAGTAGTCAGCTTTATGTTTATTTATTATAAATTTGTTACACATTCATTATATACAATATGTTTTAAGGCTGTAAAATCTCTTACCACACACTTTTCTCAGAGCATTTGTCATTCATTCATCATGAACATTTTCTCACATTTCTCTATTGTTTTAACACTCTCAATGTTCAAACTAGAGGTGTCTATTTTACAGGATTTCTGCAAGTATCATCAAATCTAATTTCATACATTTTAATGCAACTTAAAACCAATTCAATGCCTACATGATTCCCGCAGTTAACTTGCAATTAATCTTAAATTAATCAGACTTTATACTGTATCTGTTGAAAATGTACAATAAAATATCTTTTGCAAGTTTTTCATACTCATAAACATAAAAAAAAAAAATATATGGTTACCAAATACAAATGAGCTTTTATATCATTGATACAGTAATTTTTCGATAAGTACTTTTACAATAGTTACAGTTAAAAGTAGTGTGAAACTGAGTCACAGATTTGTGCTGAGGTAATTTTCTGCCTCTAGGTGGCATTAGTTTTTTATGTTGGACATTGGTGACAGGAAGACTACATTTTTCTTTGACTCCAGGGCAGGCGATTTTGTTTATTGTAAATTTTAACATTTATTATTGCTAAATTGTGTTATGGTGACTCCTTTACACAACATTGTAAGTAAAATAAAGCATGAACAATTAATTTCTTAATGCCTCTTGACATCAAATGCTTCTTAATGCCATTTAAGGGCTTTGTTTTATCAAAATCCACTTAGTGACTTTTAATGCCCTTCGGAAACCCTGTTTTAGTAGTCGAGTAATATTTTCAAGTCCAAATTCAAAGCAGTCCAAAGCAGTAATTATTCTCTAATTTCTGTAATCTTTCATGAACAAAGCAGACTTATCAAACCAGTAACTGAAACAGTAAAATACATTTTTAGGCACTTTTTTTTAGACCATTATGAGAATTTTATTTTTTTTTTAGACCAACTTCAAGTCATAGCATAGTGCTTTCCGGCTTTTGCGTGTGACTCAAGGACCTTCACGTCCAAAGTACCCAACTTTAGATATTTTTTTGCATACTATGCAACGAGCCGAGTGCCTATCACCTGCTACCTCTTCCAACCAGCTGAAAAACAAGGTACTTTCAAGCCAATTCTTGTTAAACTGACATTTACCCATTTTACAGAAGCAAGTGGCAGACACTGTGCTATAATGCTAATGCAGGATTCTACGTTAAGCCTTTTCGGGTGGTGGCCATGCCAGAACCAGCACATGCCCTCTATAGTGCTAGCCTTTTTGGTAATTTTAACATTTTTCAAATCAATACTATTAATCGTCCCCATGTGTGTGTATTTTTTATTTTTATTTATTTATTTGACAAATTATTCACCAATCTCGAATGTTGAAAATCGCTTGGTTTTTTTGGTGATGCAATGTCAACGATTGAACAAACATTCCGTTTTTGAGGATGACGACAACACAGCACATCACCAGAACTCGCCACTTCATCACTGCAAGCACGACACCACTTGGGAAAACAAAACAAAAAAAGGTAGCTGCAATAATAAGAGAAAAAAAAAGAGAATAAATAATGTAAAGATTCCTAATAAGAGATTCACAATTAGTAAAACATAACTCTAAATTTACTACCGCTTATCCGGGGTCAGGGCGCGGGGGCAGCAGCTTTAGGAGGGAAACCCAGTCTTCCCTCTCCCCAGCAACTTCAACCAGCTCCTCCGGCTGGATCCCAAGGCGCTCCAAGGCCAGCCAAGAGATATAGTCTCTCCAGCGTGTCCTGGGTCGTCCCTGGGGCCTCCCGCTGGTGGGACATGCCCGGAAAACCTCTCCAAGGAGCCGTCCAAGAGGCATCCGAAGCAAATGCCCGAGCCACCTCAACTGGCTCCTCTCAACGTGAGAATGACCGAGCTTCTCACCCTATCTCTAAGGGAGAGCCTGGACACCCTGCGGAGGAAACTCATTTCGGCCGCTTGTATCCGGGATCTTGTTCTTTCGGTCATGACCCACAGCTCGTGACCATAGGTGAGGGTAGGAACATAGATCGAACAGTAAATCGAGAGCTTCGCCTTTCGGCCCAGCTTCTTCTTCACCACAACGGACTGATACAGAGTCCGCATCACTGCAGATGCTTCACCGATCAGCCTGTCAATCTCCCGCTCCAACCTACCCTTACACGTGAACAAGACCCCAAGATACTTGAACTCCTCCACTTGGGGCAGGATCTCATCCCCGACCCGGAGAGGTCACGCCACCCTTTTCTGACTAAGGACCATGGTCTTGGATTTGGAGGTGCTGATCTTCATCCCAACCATTTCATACTCTGCTGTGAACCGCTTCAGTGAGAGTTTGAGATCACGGCTTGATGAAGCCAACAGCACCACATCATCTGCAAAAAGCAGAGATGCAATACTGAGGCCACTAAACCGGAACCCCTCAACGCTTCGGCTGCGCCTAGAAATTCTGTCCATAAAAGTTATGAATAGTGTTGTTCAGATACCGATACTGGTATCGGCAGAGGCCCCGAAGTGATTAAGAAAAGTGGTATCTGTATCAGTGAATACTAACAAGTAACATGCCGATACCATTAATTCTGATGCTAATATAGGATTTTGGATGCAGCATCTTGTGTCTTGCTCATGCACGGCATTCACTGATGTGTGACATGTTCACTGCATGCCGAGCTGACATATCCTATTGGCCCTTGAATGCTCTGAACCAATGGCAGAACAGCTTTTTCATGTTGAGAAAAAAAAACTTCGGTATCGGTATTGGCCAATAAAGCAAAGCTGGGTATCGGAATCGGGGGCCAAAAAACGGTATCGGAACAATACTAGTTATGAACAGAATCGGTGACAAAGGGCAACCTTGGCAGAGTCCAAACCCCACCAAGAACGAATCCGACTTACTGCCGGCAATGCGGACCAAACTCTGGCACCGGTCATACAGGGATCGAACAGCCCGTATCAGGGGGCTTGGTACCCTGTACTCCCGAAGCACCACCCACAGGACTCCCCGAGGGACACGGTCGAACGCCTTCTCCAAATCCACAAAACACATATAGACTGGTTGAGCGAACTCCCATTCACCTTCAAGGACCCTACTGAGGGTGTAGAGCTCGTCCACTGTTCCACGACCAAGACGAAAACCACACTGCTCTCCCTGAATCAGAGATTCGACTTCCCAACGGACCATCCTCTCCAGCACCCCTGAATAGACCTTGCAGGGAGGCTGAGGAGTGTGATCCCGCTATAGTTGGAGCACACTCTCTGGTCCCCCTTCTTAAAAAGGGGGCCCACCACTCCGGTCTGCCAATCCAAAGGCACTGTCCCCGATGTCCATGCGATGTTGTAGAGGCGTGTCAACCTCGACAGCCCCACAACATCCAGAGCCTTTAGGAACTCCAGGCGGAGCTCATCCACCCCGGGGCCCTGCCACCGAGGAGCTTTTCCAACCACCTCAGTGACTTCGACCCCAGAGATAGGAGAGCCCACCTCAGAGTCTCCAGACTCTGCTTCCTCAAAGGAAGGCGTGTTGGTGGAATTGAGGAGGTCTTCGAAGTATTCTCCCCACCGACTCACGACGTCCCGAGTCGAGGTCAGCAGCACCCCATGTCCACTATACACAGTGTTAATGGTGCACTGCTATCCTCTCCTGAGACGCCAGATGGTGGACCAGAATTTCTTCGAAGCCATCCGGAAATCGTTTTCCATGGCCTCACCAAAATCCTCCTATGTCAGAGTTTTTGCCTCAGCGACCGCCAAAGCTGCATTCCGCTTGGCCAGCCGCTACCTGTCAGCTGCCTCCGGAGTCCCACAGGCCAAAAAAGCCAGACAGGACTCCTTCTTCAGCTTACCGCTGGTGTCCACCAGCAGGTTTGAGGCTTGCCGCCACGACAGGCATCAACCACCTTACGGCCACAGTTCAGAGCGGCCGCCTCAACAATGGAGGCGCGGAACATGGCCCACTCTGACTCAATGTCCCCCACCTCCCTCGGGACAAGAGAGAAGTTCTGCCGGAGGTGGGTGTTGAAACTCTTTCTGACAAGGGATTCTGCCAGACGTTCCCAGCAGACCCTCACAATACGTTTGGGTCTGCCAGGTCTGACCGGCACCTTCCCCCACCATAGGAGCCAACACACCACCAGGTGGTGATCAGTTGACAGCTCCGCCCCTCTCTTCTCCCAAGTGTCCAAAACATGCAGCCGCAAATCCGAAGACATGACTACAAAGTCGATCATCGAACTGCGGCCTAGGGTGTCCTCCTGGTGCAAAGTGCACATATGGACACCCCTATGTTTGAACATGGTCCAAGTTGGAGGGAGGCTACCCTCTCGTCTACCAGGGTGAACCCTAACATACAGGTGCCAAGCCGGGGGGCAATATATATGCCCACACCTGCTCTGCGCCTCTCACCGTGGGCAACACCAGAGTGGAAGAGAGTCCAAGCCCTCTCGAGAGGGTTGGTACCAGAGCCCAAGCCGTGTGTGAAGGAGAGTCCGACTATGTCTAGTCGGAATTTCTCTGCCTCACACACCAGCTTGGGCTCCTTCCCCGCCAGAGAGGTGACATTCCATGTCCCAAGAGCTAGCTTCTGTAGCCGGGGATCGGACCGCCGAAGTTCCCGCCTTTGGCCGCCACCCAGCTCTCTTACCGGTGGTGAGAGCCCATAGGAAGGCGGACACACGTTGTCTTTTCGGGCCCATGGGTGAAGGCCCGACCACCAGACACTCGCCTTCGAGCCCCGCCTCCAGGCCTGGCTCCAGAGGGAAGCCCTGCTGACCCGCTTCCGGCAAGGGAAACCAAGATCTAATATTTTTACTCATCATAAGGGGTCTGTTTGAGCCATGCTTTGTCTGGTCCCTCACCTAGGACCTGTTTGCCATGAGTGACCCTGCCAGGGGCATAAAGCCCCAGACAACATAGCTCCTAGGATCACGCAAAACCCTCCACCAGGATAAGGTGATGACTTACGGAGGAGTGTAATCACATTTATTGATCAAATTTCTAGGGCCATTTGTATTTTACTCCACACACCCTGTACAATACACAATAAGATGAATTTTAAAAACTAAATATGTAAAAAAAAAAAGAAAAGTAAAATGTCTAGTGACCATAAAAGTCACATCCAAAATAAGTGGTTGTACAAGTTTTTTTTTTTTTTAAGGCAAATGCAAATAACAATTCAATACAACAGCATGCCTAAAGTAGCTCCCATTTAACAGGTTTCCACACAAACTGTAGTGTCTCCGTCTGAACACTTGGTGGCACACTAAGGCGCACCCACATAATGACATAATTCATAGACAGCCGAAAAAGAGAGCCGCAAAGGGATAGCGTCATGTGCTAACTTCGAGTTGAAGCTGTTAATAAAATGAATAAAGACAAATACAAGACTAATTGCTGAGAATGCTGCGAGATGATCAAACTCAATGTACGCTACAGACAGCGACCCCCACCCAATTGAAAACTATTTACAGCGATCGAAGGGTTTTATCTGCCGTGATCCGAATGCAATAAGCTAGATGTTATGCTAACCGCCATGAAGTACCCGCCCGCCCGAACTACATTGACTATAATACATACGCATCCCCTAAAATGCACCCATTTGCTTTTGATGTGGACATTTTCCCATACACAGACTGGAGAAACATCGCAACAGGCACATCTTTTTTGTTCTCGGAATGGAAGGAGCGGATATAAGAATTTAATACTTGGGTAAATTAAATTTTAGATTTGGGATTAACATATGGGTGTTTAAGACATTTAAGGCCTAAAATTTAAGTTTCTGAATTTGAGACTTTTTAGGACTTTTTTAGACCCCGCGGGAACCCTGTGACAGTCACAAACCGTCATTGATTAAAAAATAAAATACAAATAGAAACACTTTAGTAAAATAAATAAAATAAAAACTGTACTAAAAAATGCGAAAATGTGACTGAGCACCTATGACTGTCCGCCACTCCCCGACGGCACGCTGCCGTCTAGCTGAGAGGAGCAGCCCATGTGAGCGCGCGCTGCTCGCTTTTCGTTAGATGAGGTCCGTCTAAACTGTTTTCACACAGCCCACACAAATTCCCCCCGTAATTCGACACTTTCACAAACTGCTCACAATGAACACTGGACCAAATCGAAGCACTTCCTGATTCCCACTTAAATAGCGCTTTTTGCTCGCTTGAAGTGTCACATGACTATGGATTATACCAATAAAGTAGTTTGGTTTATTATTTGATGAGTTTGTTCTTCTTTTGAGAGATTAAGTTACAAATTGTGAATGGAGGATTTTTGTTATGGTTAATATATGTTGCAGATATTATTTATTTACATGCTTTAGTTATTTTTGGTTACTTTTTGGTATTATACCCCATGATTGGCTAAATGGTTTGCCCGGAGGGAGGGGCTGGGGGTATTTAAAGGGATCCAAAATCATTTGTAGGGAAGTGCTCAGGCAAGTGGGATGGTGAGTGATTGGCTACCACAGTAAATTGCAGAAAAGACCAATGGGATTTATGGGAAATATTGTTCGGACTGTTTTTGGATTGGACTTGCACTGTAAATATTTTTCAAATTTTTTGATGCTGTGTTGGTGTAAATAAAAACAACTAAAGTTTTTCCCCCTTTCTGAAATTAACTTGTGAAAGAGAAACAGCAAGGGCGTGAAAGATGAACTGCGTTACAGCGAGGGAACACTGTATATATGCCTTTCACTATGTAAGGGAACAAAAATAATGGAACAAATTAACAATCATAAATCAAACTTTCTGCAAGCGAAATATATGCTCAATCAGATTCAGGTCAGATGATCAATTTGGCCATTGCATAACATTCCACTTCTTTGCCTTAAAAAAAAAAAAACTCTTAAGCTGCTTCCGCAGTAAGCTTGGGGTCATCTGCACTGTCCAATGAGTTTGGAATCATTTGACTGAATTTGAGCAGATAATTTTGCCTGCTGCTTTTGTCAGCAGTCCGCTCACCTTGATCATCTGCTTGCAGACTCTCATAAGCTGGTAGTCGAGCTCGGGGTCCGTCATCTCGGCCTCCTGCAGCTTGAAGATCCGCTGGTGGCAGCGCTGACTCAGCTGCTTCTTCTGCTCCTTCAGACACTCGATCATCTGAGGAGGAAGGCAAACAGACACTCGTTGGTTGAACAATTTGTTGGCAATCAAACTTTCCTGATCTCACCTGAGCATTGCCAAAGGCCACGTTGGGACACAGACGACTAATGTCGGACTTGCAAGGATCATACAGCTCCGGTTCCAACCGGATATCCTCAGACTACAACAAGATATTTGTACATTTGAGCTTGAAATGCGGATTTGGGTCAACGAGCAGAAATGATTTTTGATTGGCTATGGCAAACATCTCAACCATTTCCAGCTCCTCCACACGCAGCTGTTTCCGACATTTCAGGGAGACCCGCTGCTCTTTGCCCTCTTGCAGCGTGTCGTTCCTCACGGTGGTGCTGAGGCAGATCACCACGTCCACTCTGAATGACAGACGCAATCACATCAGATAAAACAATGCACATTGGCTACCATGAGTCAATTCAAGTCAGACTATATGAGTTTATAATAAGAAGTAGAAATGCAATGTGACAAACATTGTACGTACTTCTTTTTGATGTTAGGACACAAGCGCAGCACATCTTCCTTGCAAGCCATCTTGAACTTATACGAGAAGCGGAAATCCTTCATCTGAATCTTTACAACAAGACAGGAAGACTTTGAGTTTGGGTATCGGTGGGTGGCAACGTTCTCACTCAGTATGACTGATTAGAACCCAAATAAAACAACTTTTTGTGGAAAACAATGACGAACATCCCCCCCTATTTTCCTCATGTGACAAACCAAACCAGTATCTGAATCAAAACGAATTTGTGATTTGAAATAATGTCCTGGTTTTGAAAAAAGAGATGGAAATTCAAGCATTTAAAAAAATAAAACAATCAATAGATTAATTGATAACTGAAATAATCGCTAGTTGCAGCCCTACAATTCAGTATATTAAAGGTTTATACATTGCTAAATTTCATTTTGTTGATTTCAGGCCACTTTTCAAAGGAATCCAAACCACTAGTAAACCTTTATTAATTCCCAACTAGGAAACAGTAAAAAATTGCCAATGAGTACGTTTTTAGCAACCACGATGATATTGTAAAAGGAACAAACCAGAATCCTTGGGAGTAGTCATAAATAGTAAATGGTACTTCATTTATACAGCACTTTCCCACCATTTATCTACGCAGCATCAGGAGCAACTGAGGGTTCAGTATCTTGCTCAAGGATACTTAGACATAGTCACAATGGCCTGGGATCAAACACACAACCTCGGGCAGCATCAGGAGCAACTGAGGGTTCAGTATCTTGCTCAAGGATACTTAGACATAGTCACAATGGCCTGGGATCAAACACACAACCTCGGGTTTGCAAGTTGACCACTCTACCACTGAGTCATGCCGCCCCATAGTAATACTTGTAAGTTATAGCACCTTTAAAAGTACTTGTAGTAGCACATATAGTAGTAGCAGTACTTGTATGATTGCTGCAAGTACTACTACTACTACTATATGTACTACTCTACCACTGAGTCATGCCACCCCGCAGTAGTACTTGTAACTTGTAGCACCTGTAAAAGTACTTCTAGTAATAAATATAGTAGTAGCAATACTTGTATGATTGCTACGAGTACTAATACAAATACTGCTACTATTACAAGTACTGCTACTACTCCTACAAATCGCCGCTGTCGAAGACGAAGAAAAGAAAAAGGACATTAGTGTTTTTCACAGGATAGCGACAAAATACTACTACAATCACTACAACTGCTACTATTGCTCCAAGTAGTTACTCCTTTTAGTTAGTGCACATTTTAGATCATAAAAGCTTACCAGCTGGAAGTGTGTGACACCAACTGAACACTTTTCATTCATCTCCTTTTGGTGTTTGTTTTGAACCAAACATTCCATAAGGTCACCGGTGTCGATTTGGTTGTCAGCCAAGTCCTAAACACAAAAACACACACAGTCTTCGGCTTATTGCCTTCTACTTGTTCTGTTCAAATTTTGGAAACGACCAAGTCTACCAAAGGTGTGTTTGTGCTTAGAAAGTGTTAGAAATGTTCTCACGTGGCAGTGGGCCTGGATCATGGGCTCGCAAGCTCTGATGAGCAACGCGTCGATTTGGATATCCTGCGCGAGACAATAATATGACAAGAAAACGTCAGGGTAAAACTGACGGTTTCCCTCTAACTCCTACTTAAGTGATGACATTACTGACCTCTGACTCCAACTCTGTCAGGTTGCCTACAACATCCCTGCAGGCAGACACCAGGTCCTCCAGATGTTCTTGCAGACACTCCAGCTCCTGAGAAGCAAACACATACACATCTTGAAATTGCCAAACTTGATAGGACGATTAACCAAAATTTTATTGCAATTTATTCATTTATCTCTCAATCATTAAAACGTAATGATCGAAGAAAAAGGATTCATGTGCAGAACGCTGTGTCGCGTTTACAAATTCCCTACGTTGTCAAAGGACCCTGAATGCACCACGTAGCTTGTAGCTAGCCTGGAGGGAATCAGTGTGATTCTGCCGTCCCTAAGCATACTTTAAGCTGCTTAATGACACTCCAGTTGGAGTTAACTGTAAAACTAAACACACAATAAGGAGAATTACGTACAGAAAAATCATGCTTCGTTCTTAACACATCGCGAGCCTAGCGCCAATGCTAATGCAAGAGAATGGAGGATCACATTTAAATACTAACAGGAAGTTAGTATCAACTTCGGGAGTAATAGTCTGGTCTGTAAGGGGGGGGGGGGGGGGGCAATCGTGCAAATTGGGTCTAAAAGTATGAAAGTTGGTACACTGGTACTTTTTAATATGCTCTATCCAAATCTGCCGGGAAACAAAGCAAATTTTCAATGGTGCCGCCATATTGGACGATTAAAAATGGCCACCCGTCAAAAACTGATTTCCTTCTTATTAGTCATTGAAAGGTTAAAGATTTACAAATAGATACACATTTTCGGGGGGTTAACCACAAGGAATCAGAATCTGGTATTTCTTTCTTTCTTTCTTTCGTGGTACACATTTTTTACAGTAGTACTAATAGTCATATTTGAAAATCCAATATGACCAACAGTAAAAAATTTAAATTATAGCGATAACAATGAAACATTATCATACACTTAGATTCAGTTCATACTTGAAGTATGTTTTCAGCAAAATCCGCATCATTCTTTTGAAACAATCTAGAGTAGTATATTTGTTTAAATCTACATAATACAATTTACTATTGTATTTTTCCCTTAACCTATGTAATATGCAATATATATTCTTAAAACAGTTTAGTTCTGTACTCAAAACAAACTTCAAAAGGTCAACCCTTAAACTTAAGCAAACTGTAGATATACATAGGCATTAAAAAGAAAAGAAAACAAAAACAGAGATAGTGTGAACAAGAATTCCCTTGCTCAGCATATTCATAGCTGAAAAACAAGAGATTAGAACTATTATGACAATTACCAGCTAATCAATAAATCAATTTATCAAAAAGGGTAATTTTCATGATACCATATGCTAAACCTAGTGCCTTGCCTATATGTATCTTCATTGTTGACACATCCCCCTTCACATTTGTAGAGGCCTGTGCAATGCACACCAGCCATGCTGCATTAGCAGTTCCCTGTACATGACTTGACACAGCCACTCTGCAGGAGGATAGAACAGGCTTTGCTGCTGTCTTCAAGGGTTGTCCAGAAAGGCAACCATCTACCACCGTTGTCCTTGTGGCAGCCCCAGTCCTTTAAGTCAGAGATGTCCATATGGACTGACATTGCCTGATTCCAAATGATGTCTTGCAATACTGCCCTACAGGGCAGCCTGGGTTGGTGGCAAGGCCTCCAGAGTTTTCTTCCAACTGGTAAAGTGCCGAAGCCTGGTTTCATTGACAAGGCTGTACATGACCACAACAAACCTCTCAAGGGTTGGCATGTGCTGAGACTGTAGGCTGAGCCGTTGTGGATCACTACTGAGGGCCACCACAAGTGTGTCAGTCCAGTGGTGTTCTACCAGGCTGACAAGCTGTCTTTTTACCACATCCCAGGATGTGTGAGACTGTATCACAGCCTGTGACTGCATGGAACAGAGCCATGCATCTTGATGGTCCTAACTGGGCAGATAGTGTGATAAATATTTTTTCCAGTACCAAGGCACACCCACAGCTCAGGCCAAGTGATGCAAACCAATCAATGGCCAGAATGACCACATCCACTGTCGACTGTGCGCACTACAGTCGCTCTGTAGTGCCTCCTGGAAATTTTGGGGGTTAAAAATTCCATGACACCACATGTTTCTCTGCCTGCTATTTTGCTATGCAAAATGAGATACACTCCACCTTAATACAGCTCCAGCCAACATTCTGTGAAAAGTGTACTTGAGTTAGCTTAACAATTAGCATGGCTTCTCCATCTGTCCTCGTCATGCCTTTTAGAGAACGATACTTGTCGGAAATGTAGCTTATTCGCAAACAATGAGATGATGATGAGGACTTAAGAGCGACTTCGCACCGTGTTTAGCCGCACTAGCAGCCAGCCAAAGCTTGTTGCTGTGAATTTGGTGCAAATATATGCTTTGGCTTAAGAAAGGTTGGGAGCCACTGATTTAGAGCACGTAATTCTGTGAGCAAAGGGAAAAGAAGAAGCCGAATAAACCCCACAAAGTAAGTTTATAGAATGAAAAAAGCCTATGCTTGAATCTGCATCATCTTCATCATCTTTGAACAGTCATTTGTCTGACCTGTCCAGTGTCTGTCTTCTCGCTGCACCACTTGCCGAGGTCCGTCATGCAGCGCTTCTGCAGCTCAGGGTCCAGTTTCACATCCAGCGCCCTCTGGTGGAGAATTCGCTGAACCTCCACTTTACAGTCCCGAGATAACTGAGCACACGCACACACAGATGCACAATAAACGAATACTCAATGAAATATGGGACCAAATGGGAGCAAAATCTATCATTATAATGTCCAAGCAGCTTTAATATTATGACCATGATAAACATCTTGTTAAAATAAAATCACTCTGACAGTGTCAATCCCAACTCAGAACAATTATAATTTTTCGTATTAGTGGTATTGAATATCATTATACTGTGCGATTGATCATAATGTTTTGGCTGGGTGGTGTTTAATACCATAATGCCAACATGCCATCATCTCGTCATTTTTTCTTTGTATTGTAGATTATCACATTTTAAAAATCCCGAAAAAAGTAGCACAGATAAAATTATTCATAATTTGAACCCTGATTCACCCTCATCAGTCCCAACCATTACCTTAATCATTCACACCTTTTACCAACATATTGATTGGCAGAGGTTGTTGACCACTTACCTGAATGTCAGTGTTGACCTATTATACAAAAACATGTCACAGTTTGGCATTTTTAATCCCCGAACAACTTGGAATTCATCCGATACAATATGAGAGTTTCTGGTGTAATGGCATACCCGACGGCCTTGCTCCTCCGTGCGGTAGGCATGGCGGTACAGACACGAGAAGACGGCGCCTGGCGGCATCAACTCACTGGTCTCATTCCAGCCGTGCGTGTGACAAAGTCGCGCAGCATCGCCTTGGCATTTCTTGTACAATATAGGGTCCAGTCTGGGAAAACAAATAAGAGGACACTATGCATATCATTACTACTCAATTAATCTTTGCAGAGTGGCATGGAAACAGACTATGTACAGTATCTCACAAAAGTGAATACTCCCCTTACATTTATAGCAGATATTTAATTATGGGACACCACTGAAGAAAGGACACTTTGAAACAATCAAAGTAGTAAGTCTACAGCCTATCTAGTGCAACAGTCAGGTACATGTATTGCTCTGTCAAAATAAAACAAAATATAGCCATCAATAACTAAACCTTTGGCAACAAAAGTGAGTACACACTCCCCTAAGTGAAAATGTCTAAATTGAGCAGTTAGTCATTTTTTCTCCTTAGTCAATACGTCTCATTGAGCCCCTCTTGGTGCCAGGGTATTTTTTTGTTGTTGCTAATCTGTACCCACAGTTTATCAATCTGTTCCCACAGATTAGTCATCTGTACCCATAGTTTACTAATCTGTACCCAATTCACTCATCTGTACCCAGTTTAGTAATATGTTCCCACAGTTTAGCAATCTGTTCCCACAGTTTAGTAATCTGTTCCCACAGTTTAGCAATCTGTTCCCACAGTTTAGCAATCTGTACCCACAGTTTAGACATTTCATACTAAACTATGGGTACAGATTAGCAAAAAATAAATAATTTTTTTCATACCCTGGCACCAGAGGGGCTCCGTACATTAGAGTTACAAGGTCTCAGGTGTGAATAGGGAGCAGGTGTGTTAAATCTGGTATTAGTTTCACACTTGTCACTGAAAGTTCAGCATGGCACCTCATGGCAAAATAGTCTGAAGATCTGAAAATAAGAACTGTTGCTCAGAGGCTATAAAGATTGCCAAGGAAGCCTCTTCTGAAGATGATACACAAGAAAGCCTGCAAAGAATTTGCTGAAGACAAGCAGACTAAGGACACAGATTACTGTGACCATATCCTGTGGTCTGATGAGACCAAGGTAAACTTATTTAGTTTAGATGGTGTCAAGCGTTTACGGCAGCAACCATCACTGAGGAGTACGAATACAAGTGTGGTGACCACACAAAATATTGACATTTTTACTTAGGGGTGTACTCACTTTTGTTGCCAGGGGTTTAGCTATTAATGGCTGTATTTTTTAGTTATTTTGAGGGAACAGTAAATTTACACTGTACACGGACTACATTCCAATGTGTCAAAGTGTCATGTCTTCAGTGTTGATCCATGAAAATATATCATTAAATATCTGCAGGAATGTGAGGGGTGTATTCCCTGTATATAAAAACCCAATATGAAGGGTAAAACTTCTACAATCCAAAGAAAAGTGTCCATCTATAAAAAGATTGTCCACAGGAGTTAGTCACTCCACTTGGGAAATAAAAATAGAGCTATGAGAGGATGTCAGCACAATTAGCTTGTTGAGAAATTCCTTTCAGTGAGCACACTCACTTCCAGTCCCTTGATATGAAATACTGGAGCTCCAACAGTCGATGTTCGCAGTCCTCCACCATCTTTTCTGTGTACAGATGCTCCATCAAGCAAGACAAGATCCTACACACACACACGAAGACACACACTTACTCTCTAAAAGGGAGTTGCTTCATCATCTGAATGATATGGCTGATCTTTCACATATTTTGTGTGCGCGCCCTCACATTGGGTCTCCATTGCGGATATGTTTGCAGGCTGTCTGGATGACGGACTCGCAGGCCTCATTGAGTGCTCGGTCGATCCTGTAGTCAGCGCCAGGGTCGGCAGATTGGATCAGTGTCTGAAGCTGCAGTGGAAGCACAGTTGATGGAAATATTTGTAGGGGTGTGCCAAAAAATATAGATTCTCAAACGAATTGCGATTTTGATTTACTACGATTCAGAATTGATATCAAATGTCCCAAAATCGATTTTATTGAAATTATTTTAATTTGTACTGTCTTGCCCTTGTTCGTGTGTGCCTTTATTAGGAGCGCTGTTCATGTTGTACACGATTTGGCCACATTAGAGAGTAGAAGGAAAAAGGCACGATCAAATTATGCCAATAAAAGTTGTTGTTTTTTGCAGCGTAGGAAGAGCATATGCCGGTGAGTAATGTTAATGTTAATATTTCTCTTTATACATTCCTGAAGTGTTTTTGTATGAATAGCCATTGTTTTTAGTTTTACGGAGGCGAGCCTTGCTTTCTTTATGTGCATTTCACATTGCTCGGCAGAGAGCCAGCCGCCATTCTACGTCACTACGCACTGACTGCGTTGCGACGTAAATAACAATGGCGGATTACGTCCAAATAAAGTTTGTACAAAATGTATTAAACTGGAAAAGATTTGAGAAAAATTAATCTCACAATTATGTTAGTAACAAGTTAAACCAAATAAATAATGTAGAGCAAACTTGTCCTTACAGTTCCTTTTAAAATGTAATAATTGTTAAAAAAAAAAAAAGAAGACATTTTAATGTCGCCATATGTCTTGCAAACCAGACTGGAGTAGATCATGACGATTAGGGATGCACCGAAATGAAATTTTTTGTCCGAAACCGAAAACCGGAAAAAAAATTATGCCAATTTTTACTATCATTGCATTTATTATAATTCATTAAAATTATATTATTATAAAACATTTATTTAGCACTGGCATTTCAACAAAACACAATATCAATTGAAATGTGCCCACAATGTGTTGACTAATGGTACATTAACCACCAAACGAGTGTTGAGCATTTTCTGGTGCGATTGCACTTTAAAGCCAATGTAGTTCGTACAGGCGGGCACGGATACGTGCGATGCGGATATTATAACACGTTTGTATTTGAAGCGGGACAAGGTGTGTCACACTTAAAATCCGCACATTCACATATTCACCAATGTTTAAAAATAAATGAATGCATTTCTTCGCACCAGCCAATTGTTTTCGGGAACGGACTGCAAAGTCACACACACAGCGTTCTGTAAAGGTCTGTCGCCACCCGGAGATAGCAGTAAGTGTTTCCGTGTTTAAAACTGTTGATAGCAATAGTACTAGCATTAGCTAAAGTATTTAGCACGGCCACTGGGATGCCGGTGGAAAAGTGGAAGCGTTCGAGGGGCTCATAAAAAAAAAAAGGAAGGTGCTGCAGGAGAAATAATTGCTCACCTGTACTGCAGTACACGGCAGTTCTGTCTTTTTTCAACCCGTTTAAATGTACACCAAGCGACGTCCCTCTCCTCCGGTGTGCGCAATGACCCCGGGAGCTGATGCGACCGACCGGTACAAACTCACACGGTGGAAAGCCAGCGAGAAGCGAACCGGACACTCACCCCCGCATTCGCTGTTTAATTCAAACAGACGCTTGCTTGCAGCGTTTATTTTGCCTGCGTCGCCACAACATCCTATTTCGGCCATATTCTTTCAGCTTTAATTTTATTTCGGCCGAATGCCTAAAATTTAAAAAATAGCCATTTTCGGCCGAATATTTTTAGTGACCGAATATTCGCTGCATCACTATTGACGATTCTTTACACATCTATAGATTGAAGCAGAAATCATAGTCAAGTCATTTTGAATCAAAAATTGATTCTGAATCAAGAAGCCATTTTGAATCAAATCGCAGACCCAAAAATCTGAATCGAATCGAATTGTGATACAGTCAAAAAAAAATTAAATGGCAACAGCTGGGGAAAAAACACTGCAGATTACAAAAAGTGAAGTGCAAATAAACTTCACAGGTTGTTTTTGTACTAGCAAAAACTCCAACCACTGCTCCGGTATTCTTTTGTATTACTTACAGCACTCTGGCAAACACCGTCAACTGAGGCGCTACGGTCGCCGCGGCCGATCCTCATCAGGCAATGCAGAGTGCGGCCTTTGCGGTGAAGGCCAGAGCAGTGAGTCTCAATCTCTGCCCGGCAGTGCAGCACAATCTCGGGACTGAGAGAGAAGTCCTCCATCAGCATCCGCCGATAATCCAGCATTTCACCCTGACACTCGCCGGTGATCGGGCGACCTGCACAGTACACAACGAAACAAAAACGAGAAACATGACTTCATGTTGAGAACCTTGAACGTCAACATTATGCCTCATTTCATGAATGCAACACTTTTGGTGGTGATATGTGCCTCTTTAGCTGCTAATGCTAGTTCATGTGACACACTATCAGTATATTAATAGGGACACCGTGTGTCCTGTCCATCAGAATATACAACTGGGACAGCCAGATGGAAATGGTATATAGCACTTGTCACAGCCATAACAAAGCTCAGCATAATCAAATGTTATTTGTCATTGGATGGATGGAAGCTAATTTAAAGATGAGGATGCAAGTTGAAGCAACATTAAGACGTCACCTCGGTGCACAGCGGCCTCCAGACACAGGAGCAGGTACGAGAGACGGGCTTCGCGGGCCCGCGGCAGGTTGGTGTCCAGGCTGCAGCGGTGCTTCCTCAGGTCCAGTTTACAGGCTTTGGCCAAAGAGTAACTGACCCTGTAGTCCTGAGATATCAGCTTCTGCCGTGTCGTCAGAGCGTCTCTGCACTAGAAGAAAGGAGAAAAGACAACATTTGTATGTGAATTATAATCCAGAAACACAAGGTGGATCAGTAAACAAGCAACAAATGGCAAGGTGGGTGCACCTTTTCTGACATGGCCTCTTCAAATTTGTGGTTGAACAGGCACTTGTAGACTTTTCCCTCTCCTGCCTGAGTCTAGAGAATGAAAATGGGATCAGAAAGGATTAAAAAAAAAGACCACACCTGTTTTCCTTAACAGAACAACAGTTCTGAAGACATTTTTGATTGATTTAAGAAGTTTGTCATATTAACACGGAGTATAATTCAAGCGTGCAGTATTTCCTTCTTCCATTCATTTTCTATACCACCACTCCTTAAGGTTGCAGGTGAACTGCTGCCTACCTAGCTGACAAAACAGCCTTTCACAGTCACCTATGGACAATTTATAATGTTAAATTAACTTCAAGTGCATGTGGCCTGAACAGATTCAAACCAAGAACCTTTCAATTGTGTGATAAATGGGCTGAGCTGTTACGTCCCTAAAATGGAAGTCAACCCCCAAATTTTCTTTACAATATGTTATATGCAGCCCTCTAGTCTAAACATCATATTTTGCTTAAATTAACACTAAATGCTTCTTGATCCTTAAATTCATATTTTTATAATTCTGCTGATGAAACATTGACTTACAGCTAGATTAATGAAACCTTTGTCATGGCCTGAGGGAGAGCGCAGCGTTTGTGTGTGTGTGTGTGTATACAATAAAGAAGGCAAGATCACAACCACTGTCTGCTGTTAACATACTTGAGAAACGTTACAGTGTTGTATAAAGAAAAAATAGAAAATAGCCACTGGAAACAATGTAATTCAATCCAACTGCGGGCCAGGGAACATCGAGATTTCATGATGATATGTGCTTGTCATCATGGGAAATGTAGTTCTCATTCAAGGGAAAACAATACGGCTTTTGTCCATATGGTGCCGCCATAATCAACGAAAACTGAATCCTGATAAGCATTGCTTTAATACAACATTTGTGGAATATGAATGAAGCCGCAAAATCCACCCATTTTTTATTCATCTCAGGGGGCAGCCATTTTGCCACTTGCTGTCAACTGAAAATGACATCACATCTCAGCTTTCAAACGCCACATAACGGGACTCCGAAAACAGGTGATCTGTGATTGCAGGGACGGCCCAGGGCATAGGCGAACTAGGCGGTCGCCTAGGACGGCATCTAGTGGAGGGGGCGCCAAACGGCAGGACAAAAAAAAAAGAAAAGATAACAAATATTTTCCCCCTCAGGTTTTCTAAAATAAAATGACCCTGCTATTATTTTTTATATTGCAGAATTGCGTTGTTTTATTGTGCTACTATAATATAGTTGATACTTTTATTTTGAAGGATACAGGAAAAGCAGTAGGAACTGACTTAAGTAACTGACGTATTGCCATGCCATTAGTAGCGCCGTCTTCCAAGTGCAGAGAAGACGTGTGCGCGCCACAGGAAATCAGAGAAAACGGAAGTTTACAACTAATTCAGTGAACGATTCTTTAGCACCTGGCTGAGAAGGGAATGTCTCATTGTTTAACTAATGTTGCCATAGTTCATGTTCTTTGTGTAATTTACTTCATAGTAAAACGTTACTGTTTTCATCCACTGGAGTGTGTTAATGCTACTTGGTAAATATTTAGCAATGCTATTGCTCAAGATTTTGTTTTATTGACTGAGAATCTGTATTTCTGTATGGTTTATTTTTGTTAAGGTATTTATAAAGGCAACAGGCAAGGTTAAAATGTTTATTTACAACATAAATTGTACTCAAGAGATTGTCAAGGCTATAAAAGGTAATAAATTAAGGCAATTCATTCATAGTATATGGTAGGGTGACAAAATGTGTCCCCTTTTGGGAGGACAGACCATTTTCTTACGTCCTGTTGGGGCGTCCGGAGGTTTTATAAATTCATGCAAATGTCCGGTTGGCACTGTGACTAATAGGAGGTGAAGTACACTGTGTAACTGCGACTGGTACCACAATTTCAAGGGTCAAGTGTCTTCTTTTTTTGGAAATTGGAATATGGTCACCCTAGTATATGGCTTAAATACGATAAAAGGATACACAAAACATACCGTTTGAGTTATTAATGGCAATTTTTGTTTATTTGTATTGTAGCTCTTACAATGTGTTCACACAAAGGAAGGTTTAATAAAAGTGGTGAACCATCAGTTGGAGAGACCACCTTTATTTCAACCGAGGAGGCTACAAAATGTTATAGCGCATAAATATTTCATTTATTTAACATTATTACATGACATTATTTATATATGTTATATTATACCGCATATATATTTTATATAATAATTATTTTTTTATGACTTCTAGTCCTAATAAATATGAGATCATGACCTGGCATCCTGAATCTGACCTCCTGCTGCTCTTGGGGGGGCTACAATCTACACTTTCGCCTAGGGCACCAAATCACATAGGGCCGGCCCTGTGTGATTGGTCGTTACTTGAGTCCTGAGCAACTGTGGTGCCATTTTTAGTCGACAGCAAGTGGCGAAATGGCTGTCACCTGAGATAGATAAAAATGGGTGGATTTTGCTGCTTAATTCATATTCCACAAGTGCAATATTAATCAGAATGCCACGTATAGACTAGTGGGCTGCATAAAACATATTGTTGTACAGAATATTTTTGGGTTGACTTCCTCTTTAAAAAAAAAAAAAAAAGAAATTGAGAAATGCTACAAGTTTTGTATTCTAGAAATCGCCTTCAAAAGTAAATAAATAAATAGATGAACTTTCATTAGAACTAGAAAACTGTCACAGGTAGCATTGCATAGTCCCTGAAAAGTGTCAACTAAATCATCTAATATCACCTTTGAGCACGCTCATATTTAGTACTGTATATTGAGGTGAAATTAGAGAACAAGTCAACATTTAAATTTGAGAATAAAGTAGCTGTTCTAATTTGTCATGTCACCTCAGTTGTCTCGTGCATACAGTGGTACCTCGGAGTTTGAACACAATTTGTTCCTGTGAAGTGTTCAAAGTCCGATTTGTTCAACCTCCAAAAAGTTAGGAAATAATGTAAATGCAATTAATCCGTTCCGAAGCTCCAAATTGTTTTCTTTTTTTTCTTCCTATTTTACATTAATACCTATTTTTGTAAAAAAATATGTACACCTTGTGCATTTAAACAATAAAAAAATAAAACGAAAAATAATAAACAAAAAATATGTACCTTACATTTTTTGTTGCGATGTGATGGTATCAGTGGATGAATGTGGAAGGGAAGTCACCCTCCATGGTTTGACATGGCAATTCTTCTTCGAGGCTTTTTTCTCTTCTCAGTCTCTTCACTTACCCTTGCCCTCTAAAGTTAAAGTAGCTTTCCTTCCCTCTTTGAGAAAAAACTTGTCCAGCGTTGTCTGTTTCTGCCTTCATTGCAAAATTTTGCTAAAGTGGCCCATGACGTTGTCATTAAAAATGTTCACTGCTCTATTCACCAACACTTTATCCGGGTGGAATTTTTCTACGAATTGTTGAACTTCACCCCACTTAGCACACACTTCTCTTATGGCAGAACTCTGAACTTCCTTCATTGGCTCATCCTCCTCAGACGACATTTCCTCCATCAATGTCTTTTGCTGCTTATTTTGCAAGTGCAGCAGCTCTTCAGTCGTTAACTCGGCTGAATGGCCTTCCAGCAGCTCCTCGATGTCTCCATTGTCCACCTCCAGTCCAATGGTTTTTCCCAAGGACACAATGTCATCAACTAGATAAGCGGCTGGAACTGTTTCTGACTGAAAGACCTGTTTTCAGTCAAGAGTTTTTTCCATGCTGAAATCAAAGTCCGGTGAGTCACTTGAGTCCATGCATTGCCAATGAGATTGACGCAATTCAAAATGGAAAAGGGTTCTTTCCAAGATTCCCTAAGTGGTAACTGTGTGTCATTGGCCACTTCAAAACACTTCTGGAAAAGGGCATTCGTGTACAGTTTCTTGAAGTTGGAGTAGCGGGGTGGTATTGGGGGGTAAAAATGTCACTTTGATGAAGCTGAACTCATCCACTAAATCGTTCTCTAAACTAGGAGGGTGAGCAGGAGCGTTGTCCATCAGTAAAAGGCACTTCACTGGGAGGTATTTTTCCTTCAGATAGTCCTTCACTTGCGGGGCAAAAACATCATGTACCCACTCATTGAAGAATTGTCTTGTGACCGAAGCCTTCATGTTTGCCCGCCACATTACAGGTAGCATGCTTTTTACCATATTGTTTCTTTTAAAAACCCTTGGGGTTTTCTGAATGATAGACAAGTAAAGGCTTCACTTTAGTCACCGCTTGCATTGACGCAGAGCAAAAGCGTTATGGGCTTATGCCCGGGCAGTGCTTTTTCCTCTTTTGTTATGCAAGTTTTGTTGGGCATACGCTTCCAGAAGAGCCCAGTTTCATCACAATTAAACACTTGTTGAGGTAGAAAACCCTCCGCTTCCACATGTCACTGAATTCTTGCACATACGCATCAGCCGCCTCTTTGTTTGGAACTAGCTGCCTCATGCCTATGAATGCCAGTTTGATTTCTAAACTTTTCAAACCAGCCTCTGCTTGCTCCGAAAGTAAAGCCATTATTGTTACCTTCAGGACCGAGAGGCATTTCCTTCCTTCAGGAGATTATTGTGAATTTGCAAAGCCTTTTCACAAATGATAGCCTCACTGATACTTTCCCCAGCTAGCTCTTTTTCTTTGATAAATATCAAAAGTAGCTTCTCCATTTCTTCTATTACTTGTGGCCTTTGTTTGGTGATGCAAGTCACTCTTTTGGCAACACTGGCTGCCTTTGTATCTTTGTTTTTTATGATGGTCAAAATTGTGGATTTAGCAATATGATACTGGTTAGCAAGATTGGTAACACGAGCCCCGTTTTCATACTTAGCTATAATCTCCTTCCTTAATTCCACAGTGGTTCATATCACTTTTTGTTTTTCTTATTTGATGCTTTCCTTTTTTGGGCCCATGGCGAAGAAAATTGTTGAAAAATCCAAACGACGAGGGTGCACCTGCAGCAGTTCACATTCGATGTTGTGCACTCGTCACGGCTGCAACCATCAATTGCCGCACAAGCGGCGTGGGTTCGCTTCCCCGCTTGGCAGGGAGATCATGTTTGTACGTGTTTGCGCGAGTGATAATAAATAATAATAATAATAAATAAAAATAAAAACAACTTGTCACGGCTGCCGTAACGTGCGCATTCGGCATCGTTCTGCTTGACTCGGCAATGTGAGGCATTTTTTTCCTCCGATTTGTACAAGGTCCGAGACGTTCAAACTCCGAGGTTCCACTGTATTTTGTTGTGTGAATGTTTAACTATGACTGGTGGAAATCTATGCCTGTGAAAGTTCTGAAAAAAAGTACTAATGTGTCATATGACCTCAGTTAATCTATTTCTTGATTACATTTGCCATTTGCATGCAAAGTTAGCAATTACAGACTAATGTGGTGAGAAATATGGATGTAAACTATTAATACTAATGATACTGATTTGAATAATTGCAAAAGAGATGAAAAATGATGTCCTTACATTCTGGCAGAATCTCTCACGGTCGTCTCGACAGGAAAAGTAAAGATGTCGATCAAGGTGGAAGTCATCTGATGAGAGTTCTGCAACCCGCAGGATAGCCTTCTGACACTCCTCTTTGATTGGACGAACTTGATCTTGCTGCTCTGCCTCCCTCACAAGTGCCTTTTCCAGACAAGCGATGACTTCTCCTTGGCTGTGGATGTCCTGATGTGCAAAGACAACAGCAGCGAATACAAGAATCAAAATGATCAACTACAGCGAGTACATTGTGAATGTTTATGCGGTATTCATTTTAACAAAACATCACCTTGTGTCCTATGTTGATGCTCCCGCAGCGTAGATTGTTGATGTCTTCTTTACATTTGTCCATGAAGCCACAGATTAGTCGGAAGTCACTGAAGATAATACTGGTCATCTTGGTGATGTACTGGTTACACTGGTACTCGCTGATGTTCGCACGGTGATCGACCAGACAAGATACAAGGTAGCCCCTCCCGCGTTCCTCTTCATTACACTCCTTAAGCTGCGATTATTCAAGAAGATGAGAATTATTAACTCATACAAACCCATATATAAATAGGTTTTTTATAATTGTCCTTCACTCCCAAAAACGTATTTATAAGATTTGTATGTTTTTTAATGCTAGAACATACGGAAGGCTCTAATGCAGCTTCTGGCCTGAAGAGGTCGCTTAAAGCAATGGTAGTTATTACAAAACACGGCCAGAAGGTGGCAGCAGAGTATAAGAGATTAGCCAGGGCCATGGTGCAACAAGCTCTTTTTGTCAGTGTTTTCAACAGGTTTGTGAATAATGATTAAACTTAGCTATATTCTAATGCTAATTGCTGCAAAACGGAAACAGACACAAATGTACTTTTTTCCCTGACAAAAGAAGAGACTCTAATCTTTCTTTTGGTAGGTTCCATGATTTTATAGCAATAGAACCCAATATTCTTTGGGCCTTGCAAAATCAGTCAAAATCCGGTAAAACAGCCGGGAGCGAAGGGGGTTGCTTCAGTGAAAATGGCTGGGAGTGAATGAGTTAAGAAGATTATAAATTCAGAAAGATGTAGGTATGTCATAGTAAGAGATTCAATGTCATCACCCACAGCTAGAAAACTGGTATCATCATCAAATAATAAAGGAAGAAAATATTGCAAGAGATTATTGGCAAGTTGTGAAAATTAAAAACAATACAAAACAAAACAGGGCCCAAGATCGATCCCTGAGGAATTCTGGGTTCATTGTCTCAAAGACAAAGTGTATTATAAAAAAGAAGGTCACATTGCATACTTTTAAGAACGACTGCATTGGGCAACCAGGAAAAGAACAGCACTTTTTTTTCTTTTTTTTTATTACAGTACTTTGTCTAGTCAAAAGGGATTTGCGGCTTTTTAGGACAGACAGCCCAGAGGATGGTGACAAGGACCATTGGAATGCCTCCATAGTAGGAAATGAACAGACTATTCAATTTTACTACACAACACTACAAATGCAAGTTAAAGCATACCTTTATTATGTTTTGATGTAGTACTGCAAATTATTTCTCATTTTTAACCTTAAAATGGCAGATGTCTGACTGACTTTTGGTGAAGGGCGGATGTCACCTTGGATTGGTTGCCAAGCAAATGCAAGGCTCAGAAAGAAACAGACAAGACAGACTGAACCCAAGCTGCCTGCACAGACGTGAGGCGACTACACTATTAGTAACTCATGTATTTGCGGATGTATATAAATGAGACCGCTTTGCTGAACACTGACCTCACTGATGGTTGTCTTGCAAACCTCGATGGCCACCGACTCAAACTTTGGATCTGTGGTCAGATTGAGTTTGTAGTTCCACAGGAGCTGATGAAGAGAGGTATTTAAGGTTACATTTATTCTGTGCTCATTATTCATTAATTATTCCTGTTATGCTTCCATTACCGGATAATTACTTTAAGTAATTTGCTGTGAGCAAGACATGAAATTGTAGCAATCATAAGTACAATAAAGCACAGTGATACTAGAGTATATATTTTAGATGTGCCAAACGGTTTATATGTGGTATGTATTGGGAAAAGCTACTGTTTTTAAAGCCACATTGTGAGTCTATAAGTCTTGTTTTCACTTCATTTTTCATAGATTGAAGTACTGTAAAAGATGTTGGGTTTCCTGCATACATATAAAAAGGTCTTTTGTCTCTCTTTGATTCACAAATGATCAAATCTTACAATCCATTCATGTGCTCAAATAGTCTATCCAGATGTCAGGTGGCATCTAAAAAGATCATTAAAGGTCATGATTATTCCACAAATGTGCATTTATCTCAAGAAACACTTTTATTAAGCACTTAACTAAAGCGCCACATAAGGCAATTTAATGTTGTGCGCACCGAATCTGCTTAACATCTATCAGAAATCTGAGACAGTGAACTGCAGAAAATAAAGATGTAAAATCTGTCTGTCAATAAATTGATGACAACACACTCGTTTGACCCCAGTCAGACAAAAGCACTCATTTCCAGAAAATGTTCCTGGGGATTACAGAAATCTTTTGAGATCAGATCAAGGCAAAATTATCTTTTTATTCTTGACATTCAATCATTCATTTTTACTACCGAAAAACTCATTATCATAGGTTAAAAACTATTTTTTGAACCAAGTGTGAGATATGAGCCCCTTGTTTTGCACATATGATAAAGACTTTAAATTCATGAAAAATGACTGCACATTAAACAAGGTTACATAACAAACATGTTTATGGATACAGGATTCCAGGTGATTTTTTTTTCCAATTCAAATCCTCCTGCTTTTCTCTGTATCTTTTTTGTTCAGGTGTTATTTTTCTGATAATGAGATCCTTTCTGCATGGAAGAACCAATAACAGCAGCTGTCATCCAGAATATCAAAGCACGGCAACAAAAGAAAAGCTGTGCTTGTGTGTTTGTGAGAGACACATTCTAACTGTGAATCCAAATTGAGTGGACGCTGGAAGGTTGTTATGTACTGAAACCAGCATTTGGAATAAATTTCTCCTTGAGAAAAGCTGCCATGCGGAAGGAATGTATATACAACAGTGGTGAGCCATTTGCTTTCCCCCCAGACAAATCAATGGAAAAAAAGTCAAAAGATTACACAAAGTTTACAAAACATCACCTACCAAGACAACAACGCAGACACAATATGCCGTGTACAAGGTAAAGATAAATAGTGTAGATGTACTTACATGGTTGCAAGCAGGGGCCATTTCAGTTTCCTGCAGAAACAAAATCAGAACATTCTTTACGCAAGAACATTTTAGTGGCAGTGACACACATTTAAAAGCACATTTTCAATAAAAATCTTGTATTTGGTGCAGCATGCCGGGAACGCACCAAATATCAAACCAACCTGAAGTTCTTTACTAACACCCCAACCCCCACCAACAATCTCCATTAGTACAAGAAGAAACCCAGCAGCAGACGCTGATGATACAGGTTCACTTTGCATAAAAAAGATGGACAAAATGCACTACAGGATCTTGCACACAAATCTATTGCTTTGCTTTAAACTGTCCTTTCCACTAAATGTTCCGGGGACAGAGGAGCAAGCCAGGGTAATGAAGAAGACTCTTCGCTGCACCCAAGATATAAATGACCAATTAGTAAGACTGAGTTATTAATTAAAGCCAATGTTTTCTATTTAGATCAAAGGCTTGGAAAGAAGAGCAGATTTATCAATAAAAAACATCAAAGCGTTGAGATAACAGACTAATTGTATTGGTGTGAATGAATGGGAATGAGAAAATCCCTGCTAGCTTCAGACTAACATGAGTCACAAAAGAAAAGGACCGCGGTTTGAACAGGGCTCTAGGCTAATGTATTGCTCTGGTGAGCCCGGATACTTTTTTCCCCTTGGGTGCACCAAAAGAAAAGATAGGTGCGTCAAAAATTTTGGAACACATCACATCCAACACCACACTTCTACCAGTTTAATCTTGTAAAAAAATATATCATTAAAAAAGTCTGTCAATATGTAACGGTTGTAATAACCATGGGTGCATATAAACAGTGTGAGGGCCAACTTCAAAATAAAAGCTAGGGAAGGCATTGATATCTATGTGCAGTATTAATTGTTACACTTTTATTTTGAAGTTAAACATCCCGGTGTATTGCTTAGTAGCTTATAAACCGACATTGTGGCGGGCGGCTGGCTTGACTAGTTTGGCTCTTCGCTAATGGTTACACCTGCCGTAAGACCGTGGCCGAACGCGTAGCTGGAAGGCCACCGGCGAGATGGGTTGGCTACCTCCGTGACATTACGCCGCGGTTTCGACGGTCCAGCAAAATATGTCCTTAACAACAATTAAAATGCTTGTTAGCAGTATATCCACGTTTATTCAAGAATTGATTACATTGTTTTTATACAGTTTTAATGAGCGTCAATAATACACAGATTTTCATTGTTCATGGTTGGGCCTGGTCCCTAATGTTGTCTTTTGTAAACGCCAGTAATAGTTGTTCTAAGTAATGTAATCGGTTTGTATGTTTTTGCTGTTTGTATGTTTTTGCTGCTGCGTGTGTGTTAAATTAGCAGTTGTTTGAAGAGTTATAACCATCCTAACTTCTATGCTAACATTAGCCCGTTGTGTGGCATTTCACATGATTTTTTGGGGGTGTTTAAAGCTGCACTTTGTAACAATTTGGCCAAAATATCTTTACAATAGCCTTTTTATTTGACCATTTATGACTGAAACATCTTTTAATTAGTAGATTAACACCTTAGCTGTTCATAATGGGAACCCCTGCAAGCCTCTGGCATGTGCACATTATTTATGTGAAAAAGGGACAGCGCTGGTGTTGTTCCGATACCATTTTTGGGCCTCCGATACTGATTCCGATAACCAGTTTTGCTACCGTACCTATACCTAGTTATTTTTTTCCCCAACATGAAAAAACTGCCCTGCCATTGGTTCGGAGCATTCAAGGGCCAATAGGATATCTTGGCTTGGCATGCAGTGAACACGTCACACATCAGTGAATGTCGTGCACAAGCAAGACACAAGATGCTGCATCCAAAGTCCTATATTAGCGTAGGAAATAATGGTATCGGCATGTTACTTGTTAGTACTTGCCGATGCCACTGTTTTAATGCAGTATCGAGGCCTCTCCTGATACCGGTATCGGAACAACACTAGAAAATGCAGTTTCATTTTTCGGCCACAGGTAGCAGTAGCGGTTCAAATTCTATTTTCTGTGTTCAGTAGCTTTAAATATACCATGGTTACTTCTTTTTTTCTTTACGTGCCAATTTTACAGTAAAATTCAACTAGAAGTGACAAATGAACAACTTGAAGCAAGCACGCTTGACATCTTATTGGGAGATCTGTGCAAGCGAGTCTCTTCATTTTCTTAAAGTGATGTTCTACAGTCTTTTGATGCGTTTATGACATGTGGGAGGGGTAAAGCTATTTACAAAATGTCTCTTATGGTCTCCCGATATCACAGATTTCTACCCATCGTGGGTGGGTCTGGAACGTTTCCGCCCAAAAAGGGGAAGTTCATGTAAACGTAAAATAATAAGAGCATGATAACTGGTTCAGTGCTGCTCCACACAAGTTCCTGAGATTCCTATCTGGACGCTCATGCTGAAACAGAAAGTGATGGGATTGACTCCAAACAGGAAGTGCCTGCGGGCTGTGGCAAAATTATTTTTTGCTTATCAGTGGTGCTGCTTCTCTGACTTCAGAGGCCTCAAACCACCATAAATACATTCTTAAATGCTTTAATGTGACCTCTTGCTGCTTTGCAAGGTTTTGTGTGTGAGTGTGTATCTTCCTCTCCAGAGAGGAGGCAGATTTATAAGAGCCACTTTCCTCTTCTGGAGGCCACAGCTGTTACAAAGCCGAAGCAACGCAATTATCTCTGAAAAGGGGCCTGAGGAGGAGCAGAAGAGCGCGTGCGTGTGTGTGTGTGTGTGTGTGTGTGTGTGTGTGTGTGTGTGTGTGTGTGTGTGTGTGTGTGCGTGTGTGTGCGTGTTGGACCATCAGCATGGTAGTGAACAGCATGGTGCTGATGTACCAGAGATACTGACACACATTAGGTTAATCAGCACACATGCATACTTTCAGTATGCGTGTGAGCAAATGTGAGATAACTCATTTATATGCTTTTTAGTAGGGCCCGACCGATATGGATACCGATTTATAGCAGAAAAAAATACAGATTACAGATTAATCTGCCGATGGTTTAAAAATATATATTTAATGCATAAAATTGACGCCCACCCTCCCCATTTTTTTCCCAATGGATATCAACCATAACAATTAAAACGATAAGAAAGTGAAATAAAAATAGAATAAACTAAAATAATAGCAACTGAAAAAACTGACTGTTCCTGTGAATTTGGGACTATTGGGGGCAGTGTGGTGCCGTGCATCCATGGTGTACACACTTAAAGTGAGTACAGAAGAAAGTTACAATTGAATTCTAATAAATTATATTACCTGTGGGTATGTGTTCCCACACATTAGAGTGTGAATATTCGTTATTTAAAGGGAAAACCCTCCTAAAGTCGATGCTAACTTCTTGTTAGCATTTGAATTGGAGCCTCTCTTCACTTTTAGCATTAGCGCTAGGCTAGCGATGTTTTAATAATGAAGCATGTTTTGTATTTAAAATAAATATACAGTGGATATAATTCTTAGTAGGGGTGTTAGAAAAAATCAATTCGGCAATATATCGCGCTATTATAGCGCGCAATTCTCGAATCGATTTGATATGCGGCCGAATAGATTTTTAAACATACATTTTTTATGGGAATATTCAACAAAACGTCTTACTTAGGGTTAGGATTCACACATTAAGAATGGAAGAATGTTATATTAATGGAACATTAAGCCATAATATTTTATTTCAGTGCTGTTCAAACGTGAAACAAACTGCAACCTGTTCGTTAAATGCAGTGGCTCAGTTATAAGCCTGCATTTTCAGATAAATAAATACATTTTCATACAAATCTTACAGTGTACATGTACAAGTTTACTGATTAGTATTTTCTAAATTTGAGTTTAAAAAAAATCTCAATAATCAATTTATAGATTCGTATCGGGATTAATCTGTATCAAATCGAATTGTGACCTATGAATCGTGATACGAATTGAATCGCCAGGTACTAGGCAATTCACACCACTCGCTAGTTGCTAATGCTGCGCAAGCAAAATGGTGCATTCAGGGTACTTGTACAGCGTCGCAAACTTCGGTTTTCTTCAATAATGTTTTAAGGGGAAAATAATCAACCATTTGGCCCAATTGGCCGATTATTTTGACCGATGTAATAAGGCCAATAATCGGCCGATTATAATCGGTGGCCAATTAATCGGTCGGGCCCTACTTTTTTGTATCTGATGCGACATAAATGAGGGAGGGTGCTTATTGTGTGTTGCAAGTACATTTAGGTCCATAAATACTGGGACAATGACACAATTTGTATCTTTTAAGTGGTGATGTGACTGCTGACAAAAGCAGCAGGATCAATTCTGAGGTGTTGCAATCAATATTATCTGATCATTTTCAGCCAAATGCTTCAGAATTCATTGCACAGCGCTTGACAGTACAAATGGACAATGACCCGAAGCAACCAAGAGTTTTCTTTTGTTTTGTTTTTTAACTCAGCTCAACTTTATTTATATAGTGCTTTCACTAAGCAAAGAAGTGGAATGTTACACAAGAGCCAAGTAAATCACTTGACCTGAATCCGATTGAGCATGCATTTCACTTACCGAAGAAAAATGTCCCGAGAACAAGGCAAGAACTGAAGACAGTTGCAGTAGAATGAATAAAATCAAAAATCAAAATCAAGTGTCTGGTGGCATTCCACTTTTCAGGTTGTAATTGACTGCAAATAATTTGCCAACAAGTAGTAAAAATGTAAAAGTTTGATTTATGATTCATTTGTTCAATTAGCTTTAAAAAGTGGAAGGCATATATACTGTACAAACAGTTTTAATTCCTACACTGCTCACCTGAATTAGATGCAAAATTGCAAATACCTTCAAATGAAAGGTGAAAATCCGCTTTTAAAGGGATACTTGACTTATTGAGCATTTTCAACTGTAAGAAGATAATATTTTGTCCATAATGACTGTGATAAGCTTCATTATTTTACAGGAACAATTAATACCTTTAAATACAAATTTTCCCACTTGCTGTCGACCAAAGATGACATCACCAGCACTGAGGAAACGGGTAACAACCAATCATGGCTTAGTTTGCTGGCCAAACCCAGAAAACAGGTGAGCCGTGATTGGTCGTTACCTATTTCCTCAGCACATGTGATTGCGTCTTCAATCGACAGTAAGTGGGAACATTTTTTTTTTTTAAAGATATAAAAAAATTAAGTTATCAAATTAAATCTGGACAAAATCTGAACTTTTTACTGGTGAAAATGGTTCAATGAGTCAAGTATCCCTTTAAAGCATCCTACTTTTCCCATTGTACTGTTTCCATGTTTAAATTGTCACCAGCCTATATAAAGTACTTTGAAGTTTGGCATCTCTTGTTTTGCTCCTACGTAGTTTGCAGCTACAGCTGTAAAGTGACATTTACTCACTGAAAAGTAAAATCACTAGAAGTAGACACAAATTTATATTAAACAAACAAACCTATGGAAAGAAGCAAAAGAAGATATGGATCCGGACTTGATCCCCCAAAATCATAGCTACTGCACTGTTTTATTGGAAAAAAAATCTAATCAAATAGAAAATGCAGTACTAATATTTGAATTTACAAAATGAGGCTATGTCGCCCTATCTGTATCATTTCTGACAGAACACAAGAAGCCTGACCATAAATCTGTTGAGCTCCTTCAATAAAAAAAAAAAATTCTAAATACAATTTAAAATAGAGTAAGACAAGCTTGATTGATGTTAAATCCACTAAGATTTTCACCATGTCTAACCTTCTGTTTTATTAATGATTGACTCAAGTGTCTGCTGATCTTTCGCAATATATCCTTATGTGTGTCGTAAAAGAGCACACAAATTAAATTGCCACACATGCTATCAGAGCAAATGGAATGAGGAGCCACCTTTGTCAATGACTGTGTAAAAGAGACAACATCTGTCATCTCGTCTCATCAATGTTATTAAAAAGAAGATGTAACAATGAACAGAAAAGATACAGCTGTTACAAGATATTACAGGACAACTTGTACTCCCTTTCTGTAACACCTGATAGCAGCCCACTCAAAGTTTACACACAAAAGAAGATGTAAATAGTATTATTTTTTTTATTTTGGCACTCCCAAACAAGTGTGCCGTAAAATAATTGCGTTGGTTCAATAGTATGTGTAAAAAGCATACCTTGGGAGGGGGGGGGGCAGTAACTGACTGTGGGGAGAGGAAGGAACCTCAAAATACATTAACATGGACTTGACTAAATGGATTTCCATCTTTTATTAATCAGCGTGCTTCAAGTATAAACACGTGTCCTACACCAAACAGTCCATCAGTCCACTAATGCAGCTTCACCTCCACCTCAATGTCCAGCTGACAGCCACAGATTGAAAGCACCGCGGCCATGGCGTCACAGCCACCATCATCAACATCAGCACACCAAACGGCGGCCGCCGCTTACCTCTCTGCGGTCCTGCAGACATTCCAGCACGGACAGGTTATTTGCCCAGGTGTGTTTGGGGCACAACCGGGTCAGGTCCTCTCTGCAGGCCTCCTCCTCGGACAGCTTCCAGCCGGTCGCCCTTCGAGGCTGTGAGGCCCCGGCAGCGGCGGCGGCGGCGGCGGGGGCAGGTGCATCTTTGGCTTGTGGCTCAGCGGCTCGGAGGACGACCGGGTTGTTCGGAGGCTCGGCGGGGCCGCTGGCGGCTTTGAGGCCGAAGACGGAGCCGAAGCCACAGAGACACGCGTATGATAACAGCAGTAGCGGTAGCGGAGAGCGACTGTACGTCGCCATCTTCACACCACCGTAAAGCCAGCTCTGTGAGAACAACATTGCACTACTTCCGGTCAGTTAGTTCACAATAAAACATATGGGTTTGTGGATTACAGACCTTTCCATCAATATGCAGTTGAGCAAACATTTTGTACGTTATGAAATGGTAGATTAGAAATAATAATAATAATAATTTCCCTTATAACCATTACAGCACATTACAAGACTTTTGAATTCATGAACATCGATTGCAATGTTCACAATTAAAATGTATTAATATAAAATTTATTATTCGATTAATTTCGAGGAGGAAAGATGGAAAATTAGGTCAGTTTACCACATTTTAATCACGTGCAACCGGGATTAATTTATTTATTTTTATTACTCGCGCACACACATACAAACGCAGCCTTATGTTAAGGGTTGATTGTTAAATTATTTAAGTGTTGCTTTCTGATTGCTTCCAAACTGTGGTCGATGATGCTGAGGCCAACATTCCTGGTAAACACATGTAGGATTTTGTTAACTGGAACTTTGAAAAGGTCCTCCTTATTTGAATAGCAGTTTATCTGAACCTACAGCATACTGTAAAAAATAAAAATAAAATAAAATCAGCAAGCATCTTAGCAAGAGGCCATAAAATAGTTGAAAAGTTAATATCAGCAATTGCAATCCCATAGCCTCTAATATTAAAAAAGGTACTAAAAAAAGTCAGTCAGTTCATTTTGAACAGAAGAAAACGTCAAAAGAAAAAGCGGGTACGTTAAGCCAGTGTTTCTCGCCTAGTCCTCGGGGCCCTCTGTCTCCCTATTCCAACACAGCTGATTCCAATGACAGCTCATCATCAAGCTCTGGAGAAGCCTGATAACGATCCTCACCGGTGTTGGAATAGGGAGACATGGAAAACAGGCTGGATTGTGTGCCCCGGCCCAAGAGGACCAGCGTTATTGTGTTTAGCAATCAACAAAGCATTTGGGAGAGTCAAGGCTGGTAAATCAGCGGCAGGCTGGTAAATCAGTGGCAGGCTGATTAGAGACATTAGGGGTTATAATCGTGATACTAAAAAACATTACACGAGAGGTTATCAACAATTTCAAGGCGGAATTCCTTCTCCCTCCCTAAAAATAACAACATAGTCAAAAAAGCTGTCTTCATCTGCTCGTTTATTCTCTTATTTTATTTTTTTCAAAAAATGTGAATTGGTGCCTTTACCACCTTTTTATATTTATGAAAAGTGCAACTTGCATTTCCCACAATTCTCCAAGACCCCCCTGCACCTCTTCTACAGAGGGTGTCTCCACCAGGGGGCACATATTTCCCATACAAGCGTCAAATAGTTGACATGTATGGTACATGTATGGTAAATGGTACTTGTAATTGATGGGTGTCAAACTCGTTTTTGTTGTAGCCATATTGTGGTTAATTTCTCTCAAATTTACTTGGGGTGACACAAAATGATGTGGCGGCGACATATCTCACCCCTAGGCCTTGAATTTCACTCCTTTGTTGTAAGTCATCTGAATCTTTCATTTCATGCTTTGATCGTGCGATATCTCACCAATGTAATATTTATTTTATTTGTTTTTTAGGTTGAGTTGAAATATTTGTTAAATGTGTTGAATATTTTACATCTGAAAATATTGACTGTCTATAATTCCACACATGCAAACATTTATCAATGAATTAAAATGGAATGGGAGATCAAAAGACAAATCGGTGCAGCGTCTTCAGTGATGCAGACTCTGTCTTGGTCCGTTGGGGTGAAAAAGGAACTCAGCCAAAAGGCAACGCTTTCGATTTACTGGCTGATCTACATTCCTACCCACATTTATTGTTATAAGTTGTCGGTCGTAACTGAAAAAACAAGATAGGGAGACTGGGGCTAGTTGTATCACGGGTAAATTGTCACATTGCAATTTCTTCTCCACCAGAGGGCGCAACAAAAAAAGTGGAATACTAGTTTTCTTCGTATAAATGGTCAGGGGTTGTGTACTGTCTAAGAAGAGAATAGCACATTGTGAACTGAGATGAGTGCCAGTTATCTGTTTTGCACTATCCAAAGTAAAAAAATTAACTTAATATATTTTGAAACAGGTGTCATACATAGACTAATTCTAGCAACAAATCATTTTGACTCATTAGTGGAGAGATTCAGGCATCTTGTCATGCCTCAGTCACTGCTCTGTTTTAAGCTAACTTTAAACTAGAGCAAGTATTAGCCAACATGGTTGTTTGGGGAAACTTGTCTCAGTCATTTTGGGGTTTGTTGTCACATATGCAAAGAATGGGCCACTAAAAAATGCACCTCTGGCAACTCTGTTTACATATGCCAGAATTGCCCTTCAGACGATGAGTCTGAAGAGTGAGGAAATTAGTTTTGTTTCATTGTTTAAAATTTTATTTTGCAGTTGTTGTTGGAACTACAGTATGTCCACATGTCAGGACTGGTTTGAATTTTCATGATGAACCATCCATCAATCTATTAACCAAAAGGCTTTATTTATTGAAATTCAATTTAATCTCAAATTTCCTGTTTAAGGGAAGCAAAACAGGCATTTGAGGCTGAGAGTTATGACCTACATGCCAGCAGTTCAATGACTTTGATCTATTTCATAATATTATATGTTAAAGTTTTCTCAATGACAACATTTTCAAGATTAATGACAAACAATTTCTCTGGCTGTAAAAACAAAAACAAAACAAAACAGAAGAAAAAGGATAATTTTGTCCTTTATTAGTGGCAAAATCCAGTGTGACATCTTACCCATATAGTGTGACAACTTACCAAAGGTGGTGGGGCAACATCTCACATGTTCACTCCCTCTATTTGATGGCTTCCAATTAACTCTGCACTAACACAAAGTGTGAAATTGACACGAATACAAAAAATATACCTAAGACTTTGGTCTTTCATCGTATACATTTTGTTTACATATGATGTATTGATGCGATTGGCTGTCAACCAGTTCAGGGTGTACCCCGCCTACTGCCCGAAGCCATCTGGGATAGGCTCCAGCGGACCCCACGCACCCCCTCGCGACCTTTGTGAGGACAAGCGGTTAAGAAAATGGATGGATGGATGGATGGATGATGTATTTATTCCAAGAAATAGATAAAAGTACAAAAAGTGATACAACTACCCTAACTACGGTCTCCCCTAGCGGATACAAGTGGCTAAAATAAGTTTCCTCTGCAGCGTGTCCGGGTTTTCCTTTAGAGATGGGAAGTTCAGTCATCAGAGTAGAGCCGCTGCTCCTTCGCATTGAGAGTAGTCAGACGGATGAGGTGATTCGGATGAGGTAATTCGGGCATCCGATCAGGATGCCTCCTGGACGCCTTCCTGGTCAGGTCTTTCATTTACGTCACGCCGAGGAGGCTGGCCTGGGAACGCCTTGGGATTATCCCACAAGAGCTGGACGAAGTGGCTTGGGAGCGGTATGTCTGGGCTTCCCTGCTTCCACAACCCGATCCCAGATAGTGGAAGAAAATGGATGGATGGTGATTTTCAATTACAAATGCTGATAAATGCAGCCATGGTGTGGTGTTCACATGAAAATGAAGCACTGAGTACACACACTGACCTTCAGCCACAACATTATGACAGCTTGCACAACATAATGATATAAAAAACAACAACGGTTTAAAATATTTCTCTCCTTTACAAAGTAATGATGAGTTTTGATTGACACTTTCAGGGGTATTCATTAAACAATATGTTAATTATTGAGGTTATAGTTTGCAGTGGTTCTAGATTATGGAAGGGTTTCGAAGTACTTTCATTTTGACATAGTTTAATGACTGCATGGACTGAAGTTTTCTGTAACAAGATAAAATACGCATGGGCAAATGTAATGATCAGTTTACACTTAACTGTAGGAGTATTTGTGTTTTTGTGTGGGCAAAATTTAACGTCTGTCTACCATGGTGCTGGAGCAGCTGATTGGGAACCAGGGAGCACAATAAATCCTCCTAAATTTAGAGCTGACAGCTGCCGGGAGACTTTTTCTGGCTCGTCATCAGCCATACTAATCTGCTCTCCTCTCAGAGTTAGTTATAAACTTGCATTTCAAAGATGTATCAAGGAACTGAGATCCTTCAGTAATTGAACAAATCCCCAATTAGAGCCCTGTAGGCTATACAACACAGTTACACAGTAAATATCATATACATTTAATGCAAAGTTACATCAAAGTGAAGCTTGTGGTTTGTCAATTTGATGTTTTGTCCTCACTCTCAAGGGTTTAGAGGCCACTTTCTGATTCTCAAAGCAAATCGTTGCACTTGCAGACTATACTGCTTTCCCACTCAACCTGAACTTGCACTAAAACCTTTTGCACATAAACCTGCACTGAACAGATGAGACAGACTTATGGGAATGATCCTTAGGCACACAGAACTTTAAAGATAGCGCTATCAGTTTAAAACTACAGTTCTTAAAGTCATAATATTGATTTATGTTTGGTATTTTTTCCTGTGTATATTGAGGCGTTTTTTTTCTCCGTCCTTCCTCTGTGTGTGGGTTTTCTCCATGTACTCTACCTTACGTGTTAGCTCAACTGAAGACTAATTGCCCAAAGTGAGTGTGAATGGTTGCTTGTACCCTGTGATTGGCTGGCGACTAGTCCAGGGTGTACCCTGCTTCTTGATCAAAGTTAGCTGGGATAGCCTCCAGCTCACTCGCGACTCTAATGAGAATAAGCACAGAGGAAAGTGGATGTACAACAACTCACTCCAAATAATGCTTCAACTTGCTTGACTAAAATTGCTCTATCACTGGTTTCGGCAACCTTTTTTTGTCAAAAGAGCCATTTTAGGGCAAATAAATAACCAAAAAATCTGTCTGGAGCCACAAAATTTGAACATTGTGATGAACGAAATCTGTGTTAATGTTGGTCTCATGTTATGTACTAGGGCCGAAGAGCTAATTAGAGATGCACTATAACAGAAAAATATGCTGCATTCAATACTTTGAGATTAATTTTCTTCTACCTTTCATCTTCAGTTTTTTTATTTTTTTATTCCTTCGTTCTTCATACATTTTTTGGCTTTTCTGCCTTTTTGTTAAATTTCTGACAATTTTATGGACATACACATACGGTAATTTTCTGCCTCTCTTCTTCCTTTTTTTTACATATTTGATGGCTTTTTCTTTCTTTCCTTTTTTTAAAAAACGTTTTTTCTGCCTTTTTTGCTATCAATTTTCTGACATTTTTGGCAATTTTGTGTACATTTTATGGTAATTTTCAGGATTTCTTTTGTTTTGTTTTTTGTTTTTTACTTTTTGAATTTTTTTCCCCCTGCCTTTTGTTAAATCGAATTTCTGATATATATTTTTTTGTGGTAAATTCTATGGTAATTTTTGTGATTTCTTCTTTTGATTTTGGACTTTTTATAGTTATGTTTTAAACATTTTATTTTCTGCCTTTTTTTTTTAAATACATTTTTTGACTTTTTTGGGGCAATTTTGTATACATTTTGTGGTCATTTTCGGGATCTCTTCTTTGTTTTAGGACAATTTCTAGTTACTTTTTGAAAGTTTTCTTGTCCGTCTTTTTTTTTCTTTTTTAAATCAATTTTCTGACTTTTTCGGCAATTCCAAAGACAAGTTTTAAAACTTTTTCTTTTACCTATCGTCCATATTTTTCTGACAACTTAAAAATTGGGAATGACATTTTTTTGACATTTAATTATTCTTCTTTAAAAAAATTATTAATTCATTTGGATAATATGTAATAAAAAAATAAGTAAAAAATATATTAATTTCTACTCTTTTTTTTTTTTTTTTTGATCCACAAGGAGCCACAGGAGAGGTACTAGATGTACCACATGTGGCTCCAGAGCGGCAGATTGCAGACCGTTGGTATCACATGAGAAATTGAGGTCAAACAAATATGGGTTGCCAATTAAAATGACAATTTTCAAAGAACTCATGCTCACAGATGCTGCAACCAGGGGGTATAGGGGAATTTCAAAACAAGAGTCAATGGAAAGAGCAATCTGAGCTGTTTGACATAGGCAGTGAAAATTTGGCACATTTTACATGAGCGCAACCCTCACATACACAGCTGAGTTGCTCATCATTTACCAATGTATGTTAGTTACAAATGAGGCATTATTTGCAGTACATATCAAACATTTTCTTTACAATATGTAATAGTCTAGCAGCGGCATTCTGATTATATTACGTTTGCGATATGTGATATGTTAAGCAGCAAAATCCGCCCGTTTTTCTCCATCTCAGAGGGCGGCCATTTTGCCACTTGCTTTTTGATAGAAAATGACCACAGTGGCACCGGGCTCAGGTAGCAACCAATCATAGGTAAGCTTCAGAAAACGGGTGAGCCGTGATTGGTTGTTGCCTGAGCCACTGGGATGACATTTTCAGTCAACAGCAAGTGGCAAAATGTAATTCTGAACTTTTTTCTGTATCTTTATATGGATAACATTTTCCAATAGTTTTCAAATAATCTCTTTAAAAATGTTATTACTGTCCACGATTCTTTTTTTTTTAAGCTTATTAACAATTGTGTTGACTGTGGAAAAAGTCTCAAGAAAAAGAACGCAACAGACGTTTATCGACGTTGACTTAGATGAAGCCAAGACTTAACAAACTATAACTCTGATGCAGGAATTTTTATTTTATTTTTTTACACTAAGCAAAGTTAGATATCAATCCATAAATGGCAATGCAGTTTATATTCAAGGTACACTTTACTGAATTGAAAAAAAAGAAAACTAATAAAGCATACTTCTTAATTGCTGTGGTCCTATATGCACATCTTAAGCTCTTAACCCTGCCTCAGATTTAATCAAGGGCAACAAATCCTGGATTTTGTTTGGACAAATGTTTTATTTTAAGCCCCAAAGGAACTCTACGGATAAGAGAAATACGGTTTCAGATTACATGAAAAAAATGGCAATAACATACTGTCCATTATACTATGTTGGGACATGTTATAGTGAACTGTAAGAGACATTTCATTGTTAAAAATACAAAAACATTGTCAAGGCGAAGCATTGTTGTAATGTCTCACTGTCTAGTGATGCTTCCAGAAGAGAATTCCTGAAACATTTGTTGCTCAGCTGCCACTGCCAACTCTTGCATCCCACATTCTACCCACAGCTTCTGAAGACAACTGGCCTATTTGGCGCGCACACACACACACACACACACCCACACCCCCCCCCCCCCACACACACACACACACACGCTATAAAGATAGGAACATTGACATTCACCTCACTTTTTCCCTGCAGGCCATAGAGGAGTCAGCTACGTTGTCAAGCACAGAGGAGTCAGCTACGTTGTCAAGATGGCAGAGTAAGTCCTCATCTCAACTCTCTCACTTCTAATTTGTTAATCCACAAAACTCACAAGCATTTTATGTATTTCTCTCTGAAGGAAAAAGATGACAGTAAGCCGGAGGAATTACCTCAAGGTAAAGCACGATGGTGGTCATAATTCAATGTGATGGTATAGAGAGCTGTACAGTATTATCTGATTTGTTTATTGACATTGATCTTTTTTTTTTGTTACATGGACTGTATCCACAACGAACATCGAATTTGTGCAGAAAAATTGCTACTGAACTGAATATGAGTTTTCTGGGCTCAGCATGTTGAAAATCGCACAAACAGATTTAGACTTCAGATTCAGAATTGTAGTAATTCATGAGCCTTTTCACCATCAGCTCACAATTGAATATTATGTTACAGTATCTTTAAAGTATGAATTATTATCCTCATTATAAGGAATGATTTTGCATTTTGGTACTTTGACAAGGAAAAAATTAAAACATATATCAGCCATATTTGTTCACAATGAACACAATTATGCAAAAATTCTTGAACCTCAGTAAAGCATTGTCCGTTAATTAATTTAAATGAATGTAATACAAATACAAACTTGTGTACAAATTAAAATAAAATAAAATCTCTGTGGTGCTGTGCTGCCTGCTCCTACTTCTCCTCAGAGCTTGCTGTTGCAGATTGGTCAGACAATGCTGGATGAGGCGGCTGAACAGGCCCAAGACGAGAAGACCAAATACATGGAGGAGAACTGCCCTGCTCTCTCTTTCCCTGCCTGCATGCAGGAGTTGCAGGTAAACATCCTATTATGACTATCAGTTCTCCAACTCACAAACACAGTAAAATGAACTCTGACCTATTTAATTTGAACCAAACCACATCCTAAGCTTCACCTTACCAGCACAATGAGAAGAAGTGGTCCATATGTTCAAATCCCCTAGCTGTATTGCCATTGTGCTGACTCTGATCTGATTTGGACAGGAAAATCACATGAGCTCACATAGTCAATGCAAAGAGGGGTCAATTCATTTTCTCTCAAGAACAGTATGTGCAAATGAGATGATTTTTATTCATTTATTGAAGTGTCAAGCTTAAGAATGATCTGATCATTTAATCAATAATGCAAAATGATTGTTTTCAGTGAATTTATGTAAGGTAAGACACCTTTATAGTTAGGGGGGAAGATCAAGGCTATTTCCAGCACTTTTGACCACAAGATTTTGGACTTCTGTCTGAATACTACATGTGTGACATCTTATTTTCCGTCTTGCTTTATAAATTTTACATTTCAAAATATCTAGATGGCCTTGATCCACAGGAAGGACAGAGTTTTATCAGTAACAAATTGACCAAATCACTAGCACCAAATGTCAGCCCTACAGTTCTGAGGTTCAGGGTGGTTTTCTTCAAGTATTCCGGTTTCCTCCCACATTCTAAAATGTATGTCAATATGTGTGCACCATTCACTCTGACAGATTGGGTTTAAGTATATTCCCAAAAATGGGAAAGACTCCAGATCACCTCAGATAGTATTGTTCAAACGTCATGATAAAAAGGTATATCTTGTTGCGGGTGTGAGAACATTTAAGGACTGCGATCTACATGGAGAAAATTAGGAGCCAATAGTGTGACTGAATGTATAACTGGATATTATCAAGGGGCAGGACGAAAATACTGTACTCAAAGCTAGATGTAACCCACCCATGCTTTTCAAATTGTCTGTATTTCCAATTGCTAGGAGCTCTGTCGGAAATTTCACAAGCAGATTGACCTGGTAGATGATGAAAGGTACGACATGGATATGAAAGTGAAGAAATCTGAAAAGGAGGTACATACGCATCTTTTAGTTCCACATCATTATGTTTTATTGACATCTAAAGGGGATATTAGTGTGTAAAGATGTACCTCTTCCCTATCAGATCAACGACCTGAAGTTAATGATTCAGGATCTCAATGGAAAGTTTAAGAAGCCGGCCCTGAGGAAGGTACGGATGTCAGCTGATGCCATGTTAGCTGCCCTGCTGGGGTCCAAACACAAAGTGTCCATGGACCTGAGGGCCAACCTGAAGCAGGTCAAGAAGGAAGTGAAGGATGAGGTTGGTCAATTACACACAAGAAAGACATAACATTGTTGATCATTATTTTCTGATCAAATTCTTTGCACTTACTCAAATTATAATATTTTAGAATACATAGGCCCAAGTACAACTGACAGATTGCACATATCTCACTCAGGAGAAACAGACTGGTGACTGGAGGAAGAAAATTGAGGACAAAAGCGGAATGGATGGCAGGAAGAAAATGTTTGAGACAGAGGCCTGACTGAACTCCAGAATTCTTGTGGTGTTCATTACCATCATTTTTGTGTTTTATATGTGACCACATTGTTAATATTGTTGTGTAAGTTACACAAGGTAATATATTAGAAAAATGATCAGACAGATAAAAACATCAATTGAAGCTATAGCTGGTGAAGCAAAAGGAAAACTTTCAATACTTAGTATATATATATATATATATATATATATATATATATATATATATATATATATATATATATATATATATATATATATATATATATATATATATATATATATATATATGTACACAAACATATGTTCATATATTCATATATCATATGTTACAAGGGTAAAAGTGAATAAAACTTTTAATGAAATGACAAGTGATTCGCTAATTTACATAAATATACGGGGCAGCAGTAGTTCATCATTAAAGCCTCTGTGACTGGAGCCAAAGACCGTGGAGGACAACAAACAAACAAACAAACAAACAAGCAAACAAACAAAAACAATGGCAAAATTAAAATGGCAACTAATTGATAGAGAGATGCAGATGCTCATCTCCTTCCAGATTCCTGTTGATTCCAGACAACTGTTGAGGTGCCCTTGAGCAAGACACCGAGCCCACCCTCCCTTTCCTCCGTGTTTGTGACCTGATTCTTTATCTCTGTCGTCTGAAACACAATTTCACCGCAGAGCCTCAGTTGAAGTTCCGCTTGAGGATTAAAATTGGTATAATAGTAATCAGAGTTGGGTAATCAGGTCCAGAAAGTAAAAACCCTGCCACAGATTGGCTATAACCACACACTACAGGTGCTTCTACACAACTAGCAGGTAAACAAGTTCGTCTCCACCTGTTGAGTAGAATCACCTGTGGTTAAAGCCAAACTGTTTCAGGCGTTTTACTTTCTGGATCTGGATTCCCCAACCCTGATGACGATAATAATAAAAATAATAATTATACTAATAATACTAATACTACTACTACTACTACTACTACTACTAATAATAATAATAATACATTTTATTATTTGTATTGGTGTAAATGGGATTTATGTAATGTGATGGTGAGATATAGAATAGAATAAAATAGAATAGAAAATAATGAGCCAGGTAAAACAAAAAGGATTAATGCACACAACATTCATGACTGGGGATAATATAAAGAACAATACTCAATGCAGAAATGTATCAATAAAGTTTTTAGAATGACGTTTTTTCAGCACCCTAGCTCATGTGACATCACGAGAGAAGCCTGAAACTGGCGGAAGTAGAGGGAGTTCTCGTTCGCCTCCATCAAAAACCAAACAGGCTGCTGCCAGTAATTTAAATAAAGTGTCCAATAAGTCGTGTAAAAATCTCGACAAAGTGCTTCGGGTCGCGCGGCCTTCTACACATTCGACAAGAATCACCCAAAATGACAGCGGCGGTGTTTTTTGGTTGTACCTTCATTGCCTTCGGCCCTGCCATCGCTCTGTTCCTGTTTACCATCGCCCGGGAACCTCTGAGGGTCATCTTTCTCATAGCAGGGTGAGTCGTAACGCTTCCCGGTGGAAGCTTAGCAGATCGTGTGGACGACAACGTTTATTTGGTCGGTTTTAGGTAGAGAAACGCCAGTCGATGTCCGGCGAACATGCTAGCCGAACGCGCTATCAGCTTTGTTTTGATTCTCATTCACGAACACCGTCCATTGTGTTGCCTAGTGTTCACTAGTCAGTCTTTATCATCGTGTGAATAAGGCGACCCGTCCTTGGATATATAAAGGCGCTTCATAAATGGCTTATTTTCTATTGTCTGGAAATATCGTGGCCGCCCTCAGAAAATCGATTAATTAGTCTTTCTATACTTTTAAGTAGGAGATAATGTGCAGTGCTCATTCAGCAGTATAAATCCCCTTAATCCACAAGCAAAGCAAAGTTTATCACTAAAACAACATACATCGTTCTTCAACTCACAAAATGAAGCATGGTACATTCCAAAAATAAGTAACTTAGTGTTAGGTTTATTGTTGTGGTACTCTACAAATGGATGACGACCTGACCAGTCCAGGGCGTACCCCGCCTCTCATCCATTGTCGCCCAATATTCAGAACAGATTTTTCTTCCTACAAACGTCAAATTAAATTGTCCAGGAACATACACACACAATAATAATCAGTCTAGGAGGTAAGTGCCATCATGTTTTACATTTTCTTATAGCTTGTTGTGTTGGTTTGTTTTCTTCCAGAGCGTTTTTCTGGCTTGTGTCTCTCCTGCTGTCCTCTCTGGTTTGGTTCATCTCCGTTCAGATAAGTAATAAGGACAGTGCGGTTCAGCAGAAAGGCCTCCTCATCTTCGGCGTGGTGCTGTCTGTCCTCCTGCAAGAGACCTTCCGCTTTGCTTACTACAAGTTGCTGAAGTAAGCTATAAACCACACCGTTTTTAGAGTAGTGTTAAATTTTTAATATAGTGGAAATTCTAAATATGAATACCTGTGAAGTTGTAAAACTTGGAATTAATTAGTATTTCTGTAAAAATATACCTCGAAAGTCACACCACTTTAAGAGTCAAACTGCCAGATTTCAGCATGTTGTGCTTTTTAGAAATTACTTTCATGTGTGTTTAGCTTTTTCTTTGGCTTGTGTATTTATGTATTTTTTTGTTATGCCACCACACCACAGTAAAGTACCAGTGATGGAAAAGAGAAGTGTTATGATGACCATATATTCTGAAATTGAAATTGTAGTTGGTCCTTGGTAGTGTTGTTACGATAATATTTTTACTTCAATGTTTTACTTCCATAAAGTACCTAAATCTTAAAAGACCAGTTAGAAAACAGTGGAATAATAAATAGTTCACACTTAAACAACCACAACTTATTTTTATTTTTATTACTTTTAGTGCTGCCAAAGTTAAAGTATTAACTTTGGAGATTAATTATTTTTTTAACCACTAAATAAAAAAATAAAATAAAATTTATTATTTAGTTCTTGTGGCATCCTATATAACCTCTGCTTACGTATGCAGCCAACCTTAGAGGAGGCACTGGTGCAAAATTGTTCAAACATGGGCTGAACTTAAGGTTGTTTAATTTGGTTTTATTTGCTTGCCGCTTGTTGGAAAAATCGAAAGTAATTGGCGAACTTTGCAAAGCCAAATTTAGAATATCATATTACCGTGTTTTTTGGACTCACTTTTTTTCATAGTTTGGTTGGTTCTGCAACTTATATTTAGTATTCACTGAAGTCACGGGATCGCGAGTCCTCCCCTCATCTTGGGTCAACTTTCCACCGGTGTCAACTTTGCTTCTATTGTGTTTACACTGAATGTTCGTTCATTATTGATTAATGTCACCCTCAGCTTCCTCTTAACGTTACTTGTGTAAGCAAGATGTATGCGGAAGATTTAGCTCAACATTCTTTACAACGGTACACGTTGAAACGTTTGGTTAATGGAATTGATTAGATTACAAACATTTGCTGATACTGACCAAACCGGACGACATGGCAATGTAGGATGGCTTGGCTCTCAAAACACGGACATTTTTGCATCTTCTGTACTTTCGGCTTTTATCGGTTACTATGTGCATTCATCATTTGTGAATTTAAGGTGAAGAATCTCGGGTTATTTTAAAACCAAGTTAGCTAGTTCCCTGAAGGCGCTAGCTACTAGCGCTAGCATGTAACAACAAAAACAACTACAACATTGTTGATTCGTAACTTATTTTCGTACACTTTAACAATAATTTCAACTTTTGGGCTGCTGGGAAAGGAAAATAAGAGACCTTAAGGAGGGTATTTGTAGAGATCTCAAAATCGAACATCTTGACCACAAATCTATTTTTAGCCAGAGCTAGCCACGGCTAGCGACTCGCATATCACAAGCGCATTATGGTAAAAGCTTTTTTACCATCTTACAATGACACTTACCTTAATCAAAATGGTCAGAACACACTTTGGCAGACTTTGTCGGTTAGAAATCCTTTTGATGTATCTTTGTAATTCCGGACACTTTGTTGGTCCCATTTGACATTCCATGGACCGGTATACACCGGCACACAATGTGGGGCAAATGACGGCATGTGAACACTTTCTAGAAGTTTCATTTCACATCTTTGTTCGCCCAATTTTGCACCCGTGAACGGCACACATGTGCACCATTGTGAAGCGGTTTGTGAAAATCCGGAATGAATGAACAAAATGAATGAATCAAAGTAACTTGTAGTAAGCAACACGAGCACTCAGCATTTGCTTGCGTTGTCTCGCTGGCTGTTTGCCCCACCAAAGGCATGCTGGGTCGATAGGTGGGGGGGTCGGTGACGTCATGTGAATACTATTTATAGTCAGGTGCGACTTGTATATATTAAAATTAGAGCTTGGACTGGTACCCAAAATAAATACAAATTTAGTAATAATATAAATATATATAATAATAATGAATAAATCAATCATGTTGGCTTTCTAGACAATACTTATGGTGCATTACCATTTGCCAAAAAGGAAGAATGAGTTATGCATTTTTGGTGGCCACCTTCTTTATCATGCTAAAAAGGTGATGGTAATGCACCAAAAGTATTTGCCAAATGGCAAAAGTAAGTAGAAGAAAAGACGTTCTAACACTTTTGTTTATCTGCTGTGATACGCTATTCTGTTCCACTTGTCCATCTTCCCTCTTTTTTTAGTTATGATCATTTTCACACCATGTATCATCTTTTAGCCACTGACATACATATTCTTTTTCGATGCCTGTTGTTTACAATATTGTTGTATGGCGTCTGTGCATTTGTGTCTGCAGGAAAGCAAATGAAGGGCTCCTTACCCTCAGTCAGGAGGAAACTATGCCGATCTCCATACGACAACTGGCCTATGGTACAATTTCAAAAATAACATGGCAGAAATATATATCTGTTTTTATCATGGTGGTGCTGAGCTTAACTGAAACTAAACAACCACATTTTGGTTCACCTGAAAGATTTTGGGATCTACTATATATTCAATTTAAAAATTTGACTTTTTAATCCATTGATTTAACTGTATATATTACTTCTTGCCATTGTCACTGCACTAAATCATGACTTGGTAATTGAACTCTCCAAATTACAAAAGCATACTACAATCATTTCGGGATACCCAAACATTGTTGAACTTTAGTTTGTTCTAAAATCATACACTGAAGTAGTTACTTGTATGTTTTAGAAATGATTATGAATATGAAAAAGAAAAAAAAAAGTATATTTATTATGATTGAGCCATACAAACAAACTCACCATGTCAGCGGTGTAGTTCCTGACATGTTAGATCTTGTCTTGCTTGTGATCTGTTCCAGTGTCTGGCCTTGGTTTTGGATTCATGAGTGGCGCATTTTCTGTGGTGAACATTCTGGCTGACTCTGTTGGCCCAGGAACTATCGGGATCCATGGAGACTCGCAGCACTACTTTTTGTCTTCAGGTATCACTTTATTCTGAGATTGCATGGCTCTGAACCTTTTTGACCTCAGGGATCAACTTTTCCTATACAAAATGGCCTGGGGCCTAATCAGAAATTATGAGTAGTGTTGAAATATTGTTGACTTATTTATGGGTGGGTGATATAGCTTAAAAATTATATTGCAATATTTCAAGGAAATTTGCGGTGACAATATTTTAGACGATATGTGTAATAATTACTGAACAATATGAGTGGTGCTTCGAATAACATTTTTGTTGCACATCTTATTTGTATTTAATTAGCAAAATACGCGGCCCCGCAGCCCTCACAGCCCACAGGTGCAACATTGAAATGATTATGAGGCCCACTAGTTGCCACTTATTGGCCTCTGCCCCATGGTTAACAATCACTGCTGAAGACAATTGTAATTCTTCCATAAATGACCACCTGCAAACTGCCAGGTGTACAGTGTATATAAAAGGTCAGCCCCGCTCTGAACACCAAAAATTTGTGACTAATTGACGCTCCCAAGTCCCCATAAAGGTATATAATTGATTATACATACCATAGGATGGTGGCAACGAGCAACTTTAGTCTAACTAAAGCTCCCCAACTTGCTTAAATATACAGTAGTTCTTGGCACCAAGATGCCACGAGATTTTGTCAAAGCAATTCTTTTATTGCTTTGGCCTGAGTATAAAAACAAAACACAAATAGTTTTGTTTTTTTTCCTAGGTGAATACGTTTTAAAAAGAAGTATGTGAAGTTGCAAATGCTGATGTTGAAGGTGCTATAGTTCATGTGAAAAGAAATCTGAATAATTGTTGTTAGAGGCATGGCGTGACCAGGTATTCCAGCACAATATCCCCCTTTTTCTTCCTTGTTTGTCTTTGTCCCTCTTTCACATGGCCAGTTTTTGCGGATCATGTCACCTTATGACTTAAAATCGAACCCTGTTAATAAAAACAAAAACAAAACTGACTGTTTTCATTAACCGCATCTTGTGATTTATAAGTCACTAGACTATATACAAAATGCACAATCATCTCCCTATTCTCCTGCATTATGGTAGACTGAAGCAAAGTTTATAGTATACTACGAATTGTGATGAATGATATGGGGAAAAAAAGTTTAATGTACAGTACATGCATGTTCACTTTTGAAAGTCTTCCTTCTCTTCCCTTCCTAGCATTCATGACGATGGCCATTATCCTTCTCCACATGTTTTGGGGTGTGGTCTTCTTTGATGCCTGTGAGAAGCAACAGTGGTGGGCAATTGCTGCTGTTGTCATCAGCCACCTGGTCGTTTCCTGTCTGGTGAGTGATGTGCGACGTTGGGGGCTCACGTTGGAAAGACGCAAGCTTGGCTACGCCATGATTTTGTTTAAATGCAGTCAATATCGGGATACTGACAGCGCTGGCGCATTGGGTTTTGCGGCACGCAGTGACGTCAGGACAGCCAAATCCAATTTGTGTGTTTGGAGCTGTTCAAACTGAGACGCATCCTGTCTAAATCAGATATGAAGTTACATTCCGAATGTTGTTTCAATTCATCCGGCAAAAATTAAATTTCATGTACTTTGTGACTGTTCAGACTACAAAAGAGCCATCCATCTGGATGGGCAAAAAATCTGATTTTGGCTGGCAGTCTGAACAAGGCCTAAATCCACTCTCCACCTCTGTCATGTTGTAACTAGGTAGCATTTGTTAACAGTTCTCTTTAGGTTGTGTAGTTGTAATTAATGCTGACAATTTACCTTATACCACTAGATTTAGTTGATCTGTCTCCTTTTACAGACTTTCCAGAACCCAGAGTATGTTGCCAGCCTAGTTCCCACCTATGTTATCTTGTTCCTAATGGGCATGTGGGCCTTCTACTCTGCTGGTGGCTCGCTGAGGAACCTCAAACTTTGCCTGACCTGCAAAGACAAAGATTTCCTGCTTGCCAACCACCGGCCCAGATAACGCAACACTCCAGGGAGCTCGCAGGAGTCTCCATCCAAAGATCACACACGCACACACACACTCACACATATGCACTAAACATCATGAGAGAGTGGTTGTTTTCTGTTGATCTGAAGTTTGAATTCCAACCCTTTTTTTTTTTTGCATGCAAGGAGGACAAAAGCAGTGACTGATTTGCAGAGGAAATGTAACATTTTGAGAGAGATTGACTTAACTTTAGGTAGAGCTTAATTTGTTTATGAGAATGAATTGATATGAAATGTGGTTCCGCTCACAAACATGAACTCCTGTGCTGAGTAGTGCCCATGTTTTTAATTTGATGTGATGATACAGGAAGTTTCAATGTGGAGTGTCACCGCTCCAACATTATATATATTGCCCAGCATTTAAACCTTCGTACAGGTTTTTATTTTAGTAATGGGTCATGTTTTTACAAGGGTCCAGTTTGAAAAATGAATTAAAAAATACATTGTGTGTTATGGACATCATTGCCACTGAGTAAATGCTTGACAACAGATCAGTGAAAGTTATAAGATTTTTTTTTCATTCAAACTATATTTGAGCAATGTTTTAGTTGACACATGACAAATTTGACAGCAAGCTTCAAACAGTTTATGATTACCAAGAACAAATTGAGCTGTGAAAGCTTTGTAATTTTATGATTGTTTTGTTTCTTTGTTGCCTTTAGTGACTTAGCTGATCACAGCGTCTCATATTTTAGGAATTTGGGTTAAGTATAATGGTGCAGCATTCCTTTATTTGCTGCATCCTAGGCGAGTTCTACTGGAGCTTTATTTATCAGATGTTTAGATAAGTGTGCCAATCTTCTCTTTGTATTAAGTAAAAAAAAAAAAAAAGAGGCTAAATTCAGATACAAGTCTGGATGGGAATGAAATCATTGTTTTGAACCAGGAAGATGCAGGAGAGAAGCATCATTTGTTTGCATTACAATTGTCTCAAATAAATGTTTTATTGCGTTATAAAATGTTGCATGTTGTTATCGACATCAGTGGTTCTTGACTTGGCTTCGATCGAACCCTAGGAGTTTGGTGAGTCAGTCTCGGTCAAGAAGACACCTGACTCGCATGATTCGTGATGATACGCCCCTCTTGGCTATCATTGGCTGCACGTGAATGGAAGCTCTCCGCTCATGAAAAGCATTGGACTTTGGATCGTTGTAGTTTGTGAGGATTAGTTCGATTTCAAAATCTGATGAAATGTTTGACTACTACATCAATCTGCCTGGTTGACTTTCTAAGGAATACGTTAAGATCAGTGCAACCAATGGGAACGATTATTCAGAGACCTGATATGTTTTGATTCTGTATGTAAGCATTACTAAACAATGGGGTAAGCAAGTGCTAGAGCGCTAACTGGAATACCGTTTTATTTTAACAGGAGGGAAGATCCAGGACCCATTCTTACATGACAATGTGCCATCTGTTTTTTTCCCCTACAGCAAGTCGCCCTAAAAAAATTATAAAAAGCACTGATGAATCTCCAGAAGTTTGTCATGAGGTATGAAAAAAAAGAGCACTCCCGGAGAAGCCACCAATACTCTCCTCAGTAATTCATTTGAGGCACCTTTTCTAAAAAAAAAAAAACACATTGAAAATGTGTCCACTATAAGTGATGGCATTTCAGAACGTGATGTAATGTGCCAAACGGTACAGAGGACATTGAGTAGTTTCAACTCCGTTGATAGACATTTGCACCGAAAGAGCAGTTGAATCTAAACACCCTTGAACCAAAAAGTTTGAAAAACAAAGACTAATTAAAGACACTCACCCGCCTGCTTTTTCATTCAATTTAGCCGAAATGCAATGCTAGCTAAGAAGTGCGTTATACTTTTTAAAATTTTACTATGGTGTTTATTAAATATTGTACAAAAGTAATTAAAAAAAATAAATGTGGAAAAAAATAACTAAAATTATAAAAATTAAAAGAACCGCCCTGAAAACTAATTAAAACTAGCTAAATTAAAAAAAACTCAAAACGAAATAAAAATAAAAATAACAAATGAAAATTATTATAACCCTGGTTCACATGACCACTGCAAACGAGGTCTCGAATGTCACAGACGTGTCGGCAACCTCACGCTGTTTCGCAGGAAAGACGAGCTCGGTGTTTGACAAACCTTTCCACAGTAATTAAAACCCCAATTATTTGATACAATCTGTCAGTGGCAACGTAAGATGGCTGCCCTCTGGCTTCAGACGGGCGGTGCCTAGGTACACGTGACGTCGCTTCTGATTGTATGTTTCCAGTCGCCATATTGCGCGGTTAGCAGGTCGACTGATGATGAGTTGTTTGCATAGGACGCTTCTCGGCTGATGTGATGGTACACTGCTGCTACGCCGCAGGGTGCTCTAACAAAGCTAAGAGAGGTAAAGGTAAATTATTCTACCGTACCAGAGACTAACCAGAAAAAAAAAGGATAGTGCTACTGCTAGCTAGCATTTCTGTCATTTTGGATGGATAGTAATGAAGCTGTTGGTACAGTTCATACCGGATTGCTTGTTATTTACATTTCATGAACAGCTGACTTCAGGACTGTATGGGCTTTCAGCTACCAATTTCTGGAGCAGTTGTCTCACTTTGTGGTCGTAGCATTCTACGATTCCCCCTGTGATTGAGGATTTTTTTTTTGTGTGTGGAAATTTCACTTTTATTAAACAATGAACTCCCCCACACGATTCTCACTCATCTAAACACTTGTTTCACTTTTAAAATGCAAAATGAAGAGGACATGGCGACAATTTTTAAATGATGTTGAGGATATATGACATAGTTTGGTGTTAGTGAGGCGATAGGGCTGATTTGTGCAAGGAGCTAACTGTAAAACAACAGTGCTGGTCAGGACACAGGCATGAAGAGACATCCAAGGTGCGATTCAGTAGCCTTTACTGGTCTGATATTTGCAACGAAATTTACATTGATCCACAGCAATAGTAAAAGGTTTGAGATTTTAGATGTTCAGCCTTCAAAAGAAGTCCAACTTCCAATATTATTACAAATAAACATGGAAAATATATGAATAAACAATGACACCATCTAGTGGCTGTAAAAAAATAACTACACTAAGTGACTACATGACACGCATTTAAAGCAACGAACAACCCCAAATTCATTTTCCTTCATTCTATTAAGCAGTGTGTATGAACATTAAAAGTGCAAGAGCAAAAAAAGTGCATCTGATACCCTGAAAAAAAAAATTAAGCCGATTAGGTATGAAAGTATTGACATACCCGGTACGCTGCCATATTGTGCATTTTGGACAACATAATCACTGTGATGCAACACACTTACTATTCATTTCGGACTTGTTTTAACGTGCTGTATTGCGTCACTAATTATTACCATATTTTAGATGGCACTCAATTACTTTGGTAAATGTTCTCTTGCACAAGAGCGCTTGCTGTATGCTACGGTACAGCTCATGAGGGCGGCAGGGGAAACGGTACTGTGTGTGGAATGAAAGAGGGGCTGTATATAAAACAAGCGCAGCCACTACACCTCTGTGTGTAAAAGGAAAAAAAAGTCATAATATGCAAAACATGCTAATGCTGTGTTATTGAATTTATAGGGAGAAAGGGAACTGTGGGTAATGAAAGAACGAGTAAAGATTGTTAATGGAAGTCTGATTGAGTTCTTGTAACTTGGATTTGCTTTTGTTTTAGTAGAAAAGAGTGATAATCCTATGTCACTGGATTCCGACCCACCCGTCCTGAAACATGGAAGGGAGCTGGATTTGTTCAGCACAACGCAGAAGAGAAAACTCCAAAGAATTGAGCAGGCAAGGAATTCATCACCATCTGCAGCAGCAGCAGCTAATATTCCCCCATTAGACTGTCCTGAAGAAGGCCTCGATCCTCCTGCTGGAACTGAGATTCTTACTGAAGAATGTGCAGCGACCTCGGCCTCTTTTGAGTCAGAATTTCAAGCCCTCAAGAATGAGCATATGTTGTTTAAAGAAGAAATAGATGGAATTGGACTAAATGAGATGAGTCTCCAAAACGATAATAAGGTGAAGACTCTTACTGGTTTACCAACAGTTTCACTTTTGATGACACTCTTTCATTTTGTAGCTCCTTTTCTGAAGCCCCAGTCAGACATGACCTCGTTTCAGCAGTATATGCTTACTTTAATTAAGCTTAGAATGAACTTGTCTTTTGACTTTCTTGCCTATTATTTTGACATTGAATCGACCACCACTGTTTCCAAACTTTTCAAACACTGCATCAACGTCATGTATCGTAGGCTGGTGCCATGTTTAGTTATATGGCCAGACAGGGAATCATTGAAATATTCTCTTCCGCCTGCATTTAGGAACAGTATCTTCGAAAAGACGGTGTGCATTATTGACTCTTTGGAAATACTAATAGAGAAACCGAGTAGCTTGTTAGCCAGTGCAGAATGTCACACAGCGTACAAGTCGCAGCATACCATGAAATACCTAATTGCCGTTTGCCCACAAGGTTCCATTTGTTTCATTTCAAATGGCTGGGGAGGTCGCACAAGTGATAAGTTCATCACAGAGCAAAGCCATTTTTTACGTCATTTGCTCCGAGGGGACCTAGTTTTAGCAAACCAAGGTTTTAATGTTGGCCAGAGTGTACATTCACATCAAGCAGAAATTGAGATTCCAGCATTCACTCGTGGCAGAAAACAATTGGATCCTGTTAACTTGGGGGACACCAGCTGCTTACCATTTAAGATTCGCTTTGACAGAATCAGCCGCGTTCTTTGTCACAAGTACAAAATTTTGCAAAGTACTTTGCCCGTAGCTTTCACAGATGATGATACAGATGATGTGACTTTTCTTGACAAAATTGTTCATATTTGTTCTGCTTTTATGAATGTCTCTCAGTCTGTTGTATCTTTTTAGTAACTGCATGCTTTATTTAAGCAAATTAAATGTTATTCGTGTTGAATGGTTGCCACTGTACAAACATACACACGTGGATATTTTTGCATTTACTGTAAATAAACCAGCATAGTGTACATTACTGGACTCAGCCCATGCTGTTTCTTTATTTTACCTACACGTGACGTAAGCTAACAATTCATTGTAACAACCTACCAGTAAATACACAACAGACACCCGTTTAATGGGTGGAGTGCAAATAATGTAATTACGAATGTAGTTGTTGAAAACAAATACACCATGAAGGGCAAGAATTAAACGGGGGGGTCACATTACCGCGTTGTAGTCTGGGTGTGCATGTACTTAAATCTGGGGTACCCAAGTCCGGTCCCAGAGAGTCTCTATCCAGCCTGTTTTCCTCCTCCAACACACTTTAATCAAACGATCAGCTCATCAGCAAGCTCTACAGAAGCCTGATACCAATCCTGATTATTTGATTCAGGTGTGTTGGAGGAGGGAGACGTCAAAACAGGCTGGATTGGGGCTCCCGATGGCCGGACTTGGGCACCCCTGTCTTAAACGTTAGGAGTACATGCGCAGCAGATCTATTTAGCTTTCTGGTTCATTATAGAATCCCCAAAATGTGCTCGCTCACTACCCTTTTCCCTTCTCATCTTGTTTCCATTTATGAAATTGAAACCTTGTCGTCCTTAGCGCCATCTACTGGTCAGAGAATAGCATTAGAAGCACGCAGGAGCACACACGCTATGGTGGCTCAAAGAGACCACATTTTGAAAGTCTATCACCAATTCTTATTTTGCATGGGGTCTTGGCAGCTGTTGTGAAGCCCGGCGAGCGATGCCAAAAGACCGAGCGATCCGGAATTAGCTGAAGCAGCTAACGAGTGGCTAGCGGGAGTTAGTCGAGCCATAGGCTGGAATGAGCAACGAGTGGGAGGAGCTAGAAAAAAACAAAAAGCTAGTAAAAGCTTGCGAGAGCAAAGCAGAAAGTGACAAGCGACAGGCCCAAATCACAGGACTTATTGACGACCACCTGCAGGGTCCCAGCTGTGGAAGGTAAGCTGCGTCCGACCCATTGGGTCAGACACTCGATGCCATCCTAACTACATTTGCAAAGTTGTCCTTTTGGGCATCCGTAGCAGGAAGATGGCGGCGAAACATGGCAGCTCTAGTAAGGTGAGAGTACAGCTATGTAATATAATGAGTCTAGTTCTATGATTACATTAAAAAACATTCATGCGATACAATTTTTTGTACACCATTGACATAAACAATCGTTTTTGAAAATGAATGATTAGTTCATCACTAGATGGCTAGGGATCACTGAATGCAAGTGAAAATTCTAAATTGCCCATAATTGTGAGTGCGACTGGTTTGTTTGTTTCTATTCGTCAGATGATGACTCCAGCTCACCCATGAGTCCAATAAGAGCCAGCTCTATAGAAAATGGATGCCATTGTTAAATAAATGTATTATGATTACTTTTGACATTGTCAACTACAGTACATGACATCTTTTGCAGAGCCTCTTCACAGAGTGTTTGGACAATCTCATTGTTTTAGCCCCACCCACAAGCTCAAACGCTCCCACCTATGCATATTTTATGCTAATGAGCAGGTGCACCGGCTCTTCAAGTGCACGCCAAGCGCCTGGAGGATGAGCCGGATGGAGCAGAGCAGGCATCAGCGGGAGTCCAGCCGGGCAGTTTTCACCAGGTGATGCTGTCTGACTGACAGGATCTGCAAAACACGAATGGATCCACACTTAGGACTTAGCTGGAAAAGGCTTTTGAACTTTTTGTTTTTCTATTTTATCTTAATTTATCAAGGTGAGTCATGTCGAAAAAATGGTGATACCATTTACAATAAGGAAAAAACTAGGTGATTACATTCTGTATTTGTGAGCAATATCTTTACTCTCATGAATCTTTACCTTGATTTTAGTGCAACTATCAAGGAATGATGTGGACGTGGGCAATTCTAATTCAGATGAATTATTTAAGTAAGTTGTTTAAAAGGTTTTCCTCTACATTCTGCTATGTCATTTGCGTTATTTTAGATTGATTATTATAGACTTACTTTTTTATACTTACAGTAGTTGTCTGCAATTCAACAACAGCTTTGACTTTAGATTTAACTTTTTTTTTGGAAACACTCAACTTAAATTGCTAATTGCCTTCTTTTTTCAAAGGATTTACAATTATAAATATTTTAGATTTTTTTTTGCAATTGACACAATGTTGACAGTTTTTTGGATGAAATATTGAAATAGGCAGACGTGGATTATTCCCTTGGTTGACAGTTTGGTTTTCTGGTGGTTTGGCTGATGGGATCATGAGGGAAAGAAGCAGCAGAAACAGACCTGTCCTTGTTCTTTCTCCTAACAGCAACAGCACCAGGATAAAGCAGCAGAAATGGGACACCACTTCCCAGGAAAGGCAGGTAGGCAGCAACATTCGCCATCCTTACTCATGGAGTTGCTGGGATTAGAGATCTCCCCCTAAAAATCTTAACTCCTCACCAAAACATGAGTCGAGAGAGAAGATTATAACAACTCTTTTGGCGGGCTCGTCTTGCATAACGTATTGCTTGTTTTTACTTATTTAGTTGTTTCTGCTGTTTTTTAAAGCATAGTATTAGACCAAAAGTATAGATAGACGTAACATTGTCCGAAGGTGTATTTTTCATATGTTAGATTTTTAATTTTCGAGCAAATTAGAACTTGTGGAATTTACTAAAAAAAACTCTTCAATATACTTTTATACACAGAATCTTATTCCATTAAATAAATACATACATTAAATCAGCTTGGTTTTGTAAATAAACTGAGGAAATAATAAAACAAACTAAATCACTCAAAGTGCTCAGTTACACTGAAAAATGCACAGAAAACATATTTTCAAAAATGAACAGAAAATTTATTGTATAAAAACACCCAATATTTCTTCTAAAGGAACAGATGTGAGAAATTCCCAGTAGGAATACACAAAAGTTCTTGCATTGTGTCATTATCATCTATCTGTGTCTCTATCAGCCCCCAATGTGCTTGTTCCTTTTGTCCAACTCTCCGTTGGCTCAGAAAGGCGTGAGAATTCGGTCCAAAACGACAGAAGCTACAAAAAGGAACAAAACAATTAGTAGCAGAGGTCGCAGGTCACAGGCGCACAGAGCGGATCTATCTCATGTTAGATCTACAAAACCTTTGTCGTTTTGCGTCATCTTTGCTTTGACATCTGGGTCAGCTGCATTGTGGCCAGTTTCGGTTTAATTTCTCTTGCTGACCTTTGATGAATAATTAATTGTATAGAGAACCCCTATGCCCCCCAAAACGCCCCTTTGCCATCTGCTTTGTTCCTGCTGTTTGAGATGAAAGTCTTTGCTTGAGAGCTCAGGTATCCCCTTAGCCTCAAGTCTAGAAGCATCTTTTGTTTTCTCTGCTGAAGAGAACCATCCATCCATCCATCCATCCATTATTTTAAGTCAAGTTAATTTTATGTAACTTGTTTTATACTAAAATCAGTGAGAACTTGTAGAGGTGTCAAAATTAGAGCGTTATTTCCGAGTTAATTTAAAGTTCCATTAACACCGCAAATTTTTTTTAAATGCGCAATTAACTTACTTGGAAAGCCTGTACTGGGGGAATTCCAATCGCAACGCAGCAGACACGTCCATGTCAAACTTAAGCAGTCTTTTTTTTTTCTTTTTTTTTAATAATAATGCATAGAATTGTGGAGACTGGGGTCAAGTATTTTACAATTTTAAAATTGCTCAAGTTACTTCATGTTAAAGATAAGATAGTACTTAATATGAAAAGTAAAATGCACTGAGCTGTCACGAACATCTTACAAATGCATTTATGCCATCTAGTGGCAGAAAGATGACCTCAAGACAAATCGATATCACACATATTTTTCTTAAATATTAACTCAATTTTTTGAACTATTATGAAATTACTTTATCAATGGCTAAAATATGCAGCCATATTTCTATTAGTTTAACATTTCCCCCCACTTTTATGTTAAAAAGAGTATGAAAACTTTTTATTGTAAATTTTTTATTGTACATTTAGAACAGATGAAATTTCAACTCCCTAAATGTCAGATCTCTAAACCACTGCACTATCAACGGGCCCCTGGTTACAATCAATCTAATAAAAACTATTTTAAAGTACTGTTCTGTTCCTTTTAGGAATTTCAATCAACAGATATGTCATCAGTTCCCAACACATCATCCTCTATGGACTCGCTGGTCAGTCAAAACAACACAACCACCACCTCCAATGATGTGTCGAAGACATTGTTCATCTCACAAAGAAGACTGGAAAAAGAAGACTTGAACTTTACAAACTTTTCATCAATTGTACCAGCTGGTACATCAAGAACTGAACAATCCAAGCCACTTCAAGTAACCACAGCATCTGTCCACAAATCACCAAATGATACAACAGCATCCAGCATGGATTCAACCACCAAAGCACCACCCAAAGCACCCCTAACCACCTCAACAATGTCTAAGCCATCCCCAACACAGACAATGCTCAGCAGCCAATCACCAACCACTGTAGCCTCAGCCATCCAATCAGGCAGCATTACAACACCCTCACATACAACGCTAGTCAGCAAATCCTCGGTTAGCTCATCTACTCAAGCAACGATGCAAACAAGTCAGTCATCCTCCAGCCAATCAACAGCAAGACAGTTCCCAGTCAACCAATCAGCAGCTTCTCTAACCACTCCATCCAGAAATAGCTCACAAACATCAAACACATTGACCACCTATCCCAGCCCACCATCAAATTCATCACCTTCTGACTCAGTAAAAGCACCAACCCAAATACCAACTAACACAACAGGGAAGCCTGCAAACAGAATCTTCTCGAATGATGAACGTCCAATCAACGCTTCAGTTTTCACCAGAAAGGCAAAAGAAGCCCTGAGGTTTCACATGGTTTCAGGTACATTTTCACTCGCAAAAATGTGAAAATCTGTGGTCATTTGAGCTTTTCTGTGTGGGGTTTGCTATCATGGGTTTCTCCCTGGTACCCCAGTTTACCTCTGTTTAAACACCCCCACTTGGTGAACAGAAGGTAAACCTTTGCCTTACTTTAAGGTTTCGGCACTCGTGACGGCGCCGCCCTGTTGTGGCCGTTTTATAATCAGAAAGTAGAAATTAGAAATTAGAGAAATAGAAAAGTGTGATTAATTTCAATTTAAAAAAAAATACAATATTTCTTTAAAATTATTTGTCATTTTGGGGGGAAATTTTATGTAGTAGTGGTAATGGTATTTGGTATCATGTGACTACTCAAGAGTTGAGTATCGGTATCGGTCATAAAAAATAGTGGTATCGAAACATTCCTAATAAAAAGCTATTTAAAAACATGCATTCATGGACTGGCTACCAGGTCATCATGTTCCCGTGCAACAGTGTACTGTGCAATAATTGCTTTTTCATCTCTTTGTAGAGTCATGCTCCTTTAAATGCCTGAACGGTGGTTGGTGCACTCAGTCGAAGTCATGTGACTGCAGCCTATTTCAGGCCACTGGACACAGGTGTCAAACAGGTAAACCTTCAAAATAATTTATTTGGGGGGGGGGGCTTATGAACATTTTAAAATAGGCCTACGTTGTTTTATCACTCCTTCTCTTATTTAGCCTAAACTTCTTAATTCAGTCTTGATTGATTATTTGGAACTTCCTGATTCATGTGCTCAGTTCCAAATCCTGGCTTTGAGAGGGAGATGACATGCAGGACCTGGGGTCAATACAACTTTGAGACATTTGACGGCCTCTACTACTACTTCCCTGGCCGATGCACATATACACTACTAAAAGACTGTGATGAAACCACTCAGGCCAGCATTGTCGTCCAGGTGAGTTTTAAACATGAGGACTTTAGGCTATCCTTTAAAAAAAAGTTTTAATAATAAAAGTAGAAATGTCAGGCGTTATGAGTCAGTTCCTTATAGTCAATTCATTGCTGTTTTTGGATGTTGATACCATATTTGAGCAACACATATTTGAGCTGCAGTATGTTGACTTGTTAGGCAAAAACAATGATTATATTATATTAATAAGAAATAAAACTCACCATTACACACTGAATGCTATTGTTATAATTAGTGTGATCCTGGGGTATTTATTTTACTTCAATAAACTGGTCCCATCTTGGGGTAATGGGAGACAATGACACTTGATGTGTGTTCCTTAATCTCCTCCTTAATTTTGTGTTTGCACCTCTACATTATTAAAAAATATCTTGCTTTACAGAAATTGAATGTTGCCAATGGAAGCAAGGTATTCAGTGTTCTTATTTGAAGGCGTCATTGCCTCATTGCCACATATGAAGCAAAAAAGGCTTCATGCGTGAGAATCACCCGCAGTGATAAATCTGTTTTTATTCCTTAAATGTAGCTTTCTTCTACGTGGAAGTTGTAGGTTCTTTTTCCTCCCTTTTCTACTTTCCCAAAAACCTTGCCCAAGAGTTTTTAGCAAAGATGTTTCTTTTCTTTTCTTTTTATTTATTTATTTATTTATTTAAAAAAAAGAGCTAATTTTTACTTTCTTGCGTATCACATAACGAGACGGACGTTTTTGGATTGGTAACCAGCCATACACAGGACCTTTATTTATTCATTTGCACATTTTGAACATCATTTTTGTGTCGCTTTATGAAAAATCAATGGCTGTAAGGCCCAATTGAATTTTTATCAAGCACACCAAAATCAATCAATCAATCAACGGCATTATTGTTTACTGTATATAGTAGGTTTTTGTTGTTGTTGTTTTTAAAAATCTGTTACCTGAAACACTTCCTACGTGTTCTTAAGTTTACACGTTTTTGGGGTGGGCGAGACCCTGAAAGCCACTAGAAAATATTAGCCCGTGCACTCTGTGCATTTAATTTAATTATATTTTTTTAAGCACTTACATGGGAATCATTCATCATTCATTTGGACCTTGACACAAATGGAGGAAACCATTTTGGCTTGTAAAAGGTCATTATGTTTATTCAACACAGTGTTAGAAGAGGAATGTTGTTACTTGTTTTTATAGTGAATAGTTCATTTGCATATTTAGAAAAGCTCTACTGTATAAAAAAACAAATTTATTTGTAGCAGATGTCATTTTTTGTATGCGCAGAAAGCAGCTTAAAATTGGATGGCAGGCCTCGGATGGCCCCCCGGCCATATTTTGGACAACCCTGTTTTATTGGCATGTTTTTCATTGGAATTTTGGTCGATTTTGAATTTTAAGCTGTCTTGTGTGTCAAAAGCTTAGAGGTCCCACTCTACATATTGAAAAACAGGCCCAATATATAAAATAAATAATCACATCATAATAAATCTTTAGCTGTAAAAGCAAATGGAATGTTATCATGAAAAGGGGTGTGTGTTTCAAAAAGGACATGTTTTGAAGTTGCAAAGCATCTTTCTGTTTGCAGGTGCACAATGACCCAGGCTGTGGCTCCGAGCCTTACAGCTGCCAGCGCTCAGTCAGCCTCTTCCTTCCATGGGAGGGCGAGATCCGGTTGCACGCCACTGACGTGACATTCAAAGGGCAAAGGTTAGCTGTGGAAACAAGATGAAAACATTGTTGTGTATTATTTGAGATTTGTTCGTATAAATGATTCCAAATGAGTTTTATGCTTATTACTGCAGCAGCCATTCATTTGCTGAATTTGTGTGTAGTTTTCCCGAGTGTTGAAAAATAAATGTTTCACCTTTTTTAAAAGCAGTAGCTACATTTTAATAAAATATTTTTGAAAATGAAAAAATATATATACAAAAACGAATGTGAGAATTTATTATAATTCTATTTTATTATGGAAAAAAATAATCCAGTTTGCAGCTTCCTCATCACACACACGACCTGCATGTGAAGCAGATCTCCCACTACGTGTTAGTCACACAGACGCAAGGCTTCACGCTGGCCTGGGAGGGATACAGCGGCTCAGTCTACATTAAACTCAGCCCAGAATTTGTGGGCAGAACCTGTGGCCTGTGTGGGAACTTCAACGCAGATGTACATGATGACCTCAAGACTAGCTATGGTAAGATCACTTTATAAGTGAGCAGTCAAAATAGGAACAGCTGTTCCTAGGCCAGCCACAGTTGACTGCCTTAGATACCAAGAAATAAAATAAAATATATGATTCTGCTTGAAACTTATGATGAGCAGATTTGTGCAACTTTTGCATCTCTTGCAGGTGTCCTTACTCATGAAATCGAAATGTTTGGAAACAGCTGGACGGAGACAGCACCACTGCAGGCCCCTTGTCCCATGGTGCCTTCTGGTTTCCCGTCACCTTGCACAGTAGTTGATGTGGATGTCTTGCTGGTAAGTCTCTGGCACAGACTCATTCATGGCAAAAACAAAACAAAACTTTTCATTCACTCCCAGCCATTTTCTCTGAAGCAACCCCCTTCGCTCCCGGCTGTTTTTACTGGATTTTGACTGATTTTGCAAGACCCACAGAATATTGTGTTCTATTGCTATAGAAACATAGAAGCTACCAAAAGAAACATTAGAGTCCATTCTTTCATCAGGGAAAAATTACATTTATATCTGTTTCCACTTTGCAGCAATTAGCATTAGAATATAGCTAAGTTTAATCATTATTCACAAACCTGGGAAAAAGAGCTTGTTGCAACATGGCCCTGGCTGATCTATTATACTCTGCTGCTACCTGCTGGCCGTTTTTTTGTAATAACTACCATTGCTTTAAGGGACCTCTTCAGGTCAGAAGCTGTTTTAGCACTAAAAAACATTTAAAAAAAACACGTATAAATACGTTTTTGAGAGTGAAGGACAAAGTATTAAAAACGTATTTATACATTTTAGGGGTTTGAATCATAAAAAAAATAAAATAATAATAGTATAATTGTGTAATATAATTAACTTATACACACTGTGGTCAATCCTGGACACTGACTGTGAAGTGGCCTGGAAAATGTAAAAACTGACCACCGATCATGTGTCTCTTTCTGTGGGAACTTTGGATGTTTTGAAATCTCAAAATGGGCCAAAAACTTTAACTCTTCCTTTTATTTACTGTAGTTAAAGATACAGTAGGTCATTTTATTTCATGGTTCATCGTCGTTCAAAAGATCAGCTGTTACACTGTAAAAAAACTGTCTGTAGAATTAACAGTAAATTTCTGTAAAATCGTGATAAAAAACTGTAAATATTTTACAAGTTTATAAGTAATTTACATTATTATGCTGTAAAACTCAGAACCAAACACAACTGTTTATTTGACAGTAAGAACATTTTAAAAATATTTTTTTGGGGGGGGGAAATCCAGAAATTACTATAATTTACACACTGATAAACTGCAAAACATTGCTATACAGTTAAAATTACATAATATCAGTGTTATAATAACACTTTTTGTCAGTAGGTTATTTGGTACACTTTGTTTGTGCCAAAAGAAACATGCATTTTACAAAGTCATATTACAGATAAGAATATTTAGATATACAGTAAAACCAACTAAATGCATTATGTTCATTTAAAATTGATATATTGAACACCTAATTATTAATTTGTTAGTACACTTTAAAAAAATGTCTGTTGTTTTACAGAAAAAAAAAACCTGGCAGCTGTGGTTACCAGAATAATTCTGTAGAAAAAAATACTGTGCAAATATAAACAACTTTACTGAACAACTTATCTTAGTAACAATTATCTTTTTAAACTTGTAGATTCAACAGTCGTTTACTGATAACTTAACAACAGGGTGGTGTGGCTCAGTGGTAGCATGCTCATCTTGCAACCCTCAGGTTGTTGGTTTGATCCCAGCGCAGTGTGACTGTGTCGAAGATCCATGTGCAAGATAATGAAATCAGGAATTCTGTGGAATCCGTAGGTGAATGAGTAATCAAATTCCAAAGCACAAGTTGTTCTGTAAAGTTGTTTACGTTTGCGCTGTATTTATTTATTTATTTTTACATAATTTCTCTGGCAACCACAGCTGCCAGTTTCCCCCCCCGTAAAAACAGCAGATTAATTTTTTTCCTGCTTGTGCAAAGCATATGATTGGAACCTGATTATTTTGTTGAACAGCTCTGGTAGTATCACAGAATTACAAACAGCTGGTGGAGCTACCCAACAGCACATCGTGGGCAACCATGACTATTAATTTCTAGATTTAAGATTGACTGTAACTCATTTCTTGTTTTTATCCATCAGAAAGTGGAGGAAATATGTTTAATGCTGCTGGATCCACCATTCCAGAACTGCCATGACTTTGTCAGCCCTTTGTCCTACATGGCCAGCTGCTTCAATGACATCTGCTTGTAAGAAGAAAAAAAATCTGCATTTTATATATTTTTTTCAGGTTATCCTAGAATTCTCTAAACGTTTCAAAGTGTTGAACAGTGAGCCTCCCTCAGAGAACAGATGAACATCCGCTACCTCCATTATTTCAATCGAATTAGTGTGTAAATGATGTAATTGTCTGAATCAGGCAACAATAGAAACCCATTAAAAGTTTACCCATCTGTTAAAGGTCGGGTCCAACTGATGACGCAGTATGTCAAGTGTTTACCGAGTACTCCCGAGCCTGCGCCCATGCTGACCATCCACTGAACGACTGGAGGGACCACATTCCTCAGTGTGGTATGTTTCCCCTTTTTCTGTGACTTTGGTTTTGTCGTAGATGCCCAATATGCTACTAAAATGTCCCAACATGTACTATTTTTATTGATTTTTTATTGTGAAAGAAGCAAAAATTTACATTTAAATACGTTTTAGTTACACTCTCAAGAACTAGGAAATGCTAAGACCAATTTTAATTAGGTTTGTGCATACTCGCTCTGTAATTTATCTTTTTATTTTTATTAATTTTTTTATTTTTATTTTTATTTTTTCTTCTTTATAAAGAGCTCAGTATTGTTCATTTGGAAATGTCATCATCATTGCTCTTTATTTTTTATTTTTTTTATTTTTTTATATATATATATTTTTTTCTGTAATTTATCTTTGACCATTTTGCGTCTGTTTAAAGGGGAAGTCAACCCTTTTTTTTGGGACAATAATATGTTCTATGCAGCCCCACTAGTCTAAATATGGTATTCTGGTTAATATCGCGTTAGTGGAATATGAGATAAGCAGCAAAATCCAGCCATTTATATCCATATCAGGGGGCGGCCATTTTGCCACTTGCTGTCGACTGAAGATGACATCACAGTTGCTCAGGGCTCAGGCAACAGCCAATCCCAGCTCACCTGTTTTCTGAAGCTGATCTGTGATTGGTTGTTACCTGAGACCTGAGCAACTGTGATGTCATTTTCATTTGACATGCAAGTGGCAAAATGGCCTCCTTTTGATATTATAAAAAAAACTCCTGGATTTTGCTGCTTAAAACATATTCCTTAAATGTAATATTAATCAGAATGTCATGTTTAGACTAGTGAGGTCAGATATAACATATTGTTAAGTAATGTTTAAGGTTGACTTCCACTTTAATAATTTATTGCAAACAGTGAAGGAGTGTCCTGAAGGTCTGCAGTACCTGGAATGTATCAGCTGTTGTCCAGTATCCTGTAAGCAAGAGCGAACATGCATCCATAGCAGGCTGGCCTGCCTGGATGGATGTTATTGTCCCAATGGTGAGTTGGTATTTTTCCATTTGTATCATGCCATTTCTGACTGTTGAATAAGTGAAACCAATAGTAGATTGTCCCGGCTTAGGTTTGATATACGAGGATGGCAACTGTGTGACGCCTTCTGACTGTCCTTGTGAGTTCCATGGCGTCTTCTACTCATCTGGACAAATCATACAAGAGGAATGCAACAACTGGTAAGGCACATTATGACCTTTATTGATTTCTAAACTAACTTTATCTTATCAGCCTGTGTGCTTGAAATGAACCACAGATAGACCCAACGTCGGACTGATTTAAATGTTTTGGTCTTTCAGCACATGTGTGGCTGGATTGTGGAACTGCACCGAATACAACTGCCCAGGTTGGTCTCCGCCCTCTTACATTTTTTGCTTAAAGGAATCGGATCAGGCCTCACAAGACAATGATTAGTAGCAGTTAGTAAGGACTAAAACGTCATTAGTGTTATGTGTTGCTGGCAAAGTATAACAAAATACATGTAGATCAATTATTCTGTATCTACTTTAGGTTTTGTAGATTAGTGTTTGAGACACAGCATTATATCCTGCAATGTCTTGGCTATTCCAGCGTAGCTGCAAACATTTTGGAACCAGCCTAATTTAGAAATTGTTCCCCTTGCCCAACAGGTGAATGCTCTGTGACTGGCGATATGTATTTCCAGTCGTTCGATGGGCGTGTCTACACCTTTCCAGCAACGTGTCAGTATGTCCTTGCCAAGAGTCGCAACTCAGGGAAGTTCACAGTCACCATCCAGAATGCCCCCTGTGGAACCGTGAGTCAACTGCTTGTTTCATTTCAGTTTGCTTGCACAGTACATAGGACCACTCACTCCCAAAACACGTGCTTTATATATTTTATTTTTATAATATATTTTTCAATGCATCTACAAATATATTTACTATCTTAACGCAACTACAAAGGGTTTGAAGCACAAAAAGTAGACTTGTGTAAAAATTACCATTCAAGGATGGCACAAAACTGCTGAATAGCAAACCTACATTAAGTGCAAGAACTCATTTTGTGCATTTACGTCACAAAAATCATCTCATTCAAAATTTTAATATTATTGAGGTGCTATGTTTGTCCTGAATATCATTCTAAATCTGAAAAAAATAAAATAATTTGGCCTATTCATGTTGTAGTATAGGGCAGTAAAAGACCTGGTGTAAGAGAAACTAAGCCATGTCTGTCATGTAGTTGTGAATAGTGATATTACAACTTAACCCCTTCAGACCCATAGATGATTGCATTGGTCTAAACCAATAAAAACGCATAATTTTGATTATGATGTCAACACTTCTGGTTCATGATTGGATCCTAGCTAACCAATCACAATCGCAAGTTGCTTTGCATGATGTTCATGTTAACATTTTTACATATAAGCTTGGTAAGTTTACAACATGTTAACTTACAGCCCATATTATCCTCATGTCCACTATAACAAATAAAATAACCCCAATTTTTTCCCCCCATGTTGCTCTTATGTGGTACAAGAGTCAAAATCAGCAACAACAACAAAAATGTCCAGCAGAAAAGATGCAGGTCTGAAGGGTTTAAAATGAAAGCTGACCCCTGCATACTCACATTTGGGCACCTGCAGATTCGCATATTTGCAATGTTTTTTCCCCAGTATTTAAAACAATATTTTGGGTATTTTCCGTTTTTTTTGTGTGGGAAAATGTATAATGAATGTTCATCATAATTTTTTGAGGAATGTTTTTGAGTTTGATAAGAAATTTTACTCTCCCAAAAGTTTGGGGGGGAAAATTCCCCAAAAAAGGGCTATTCCTTAGTGTCTCCATAGTATTAGTAACGATCCGTTACAGTCTATAGGATCGGGGCCAGGAGGACAAGTTACATTCAACACAAAGTACATGAATGTATAAAAAGTGACAGACAGCTCCAACTCAAGGCTTCCTTTGTTTTCCTTGAATATCTTGGCAGCCAGCTAATCAGACTACCTTATCTCAACGGAAAGTGAAGAGGGCAGTGAGAGAGGCACTTGCATGGTGAAGGTGTAAATAAACCCATACAATATTATTATATTCTGTAAATGATTCATAGTTTGCATTACAGTCTAGCGGCCGATTAGCACGTTAGACTCACAGTTCCGGCCTTTCTATGTGGAAGTTACATGTAATCCCTTGTGCTTGTGTTGGCCTTCTCTGCGTACTTCAATTTCCTCCTACATTCCAAAAATGCATGCTCGGCTAATTGAAGATTAAATTGTCCATAAGTTTGAATGTAGCACTGTCATAACCACCTCTGTTGTTATTCCCTCAATGTTTGGTTAGTCTCTTTCTCCAGACTCCACATGAAACATCTTTTTACACAGTACATAATATTACAGTATAAGCATTGTATTAAAAGCACGTCAGCATCTCAGTGTGTTTTGTGCCTGAACGGCTAAAAAATTATTTTGGAGCTTCGTCATGCTATCTTGTTTTGATCGCAGAATCTAGACGGGTCTTGCATCCAATCAGTGAACTTAGTTATCGATGAGGATCCTAAAATGGAGGTTTCACTGAGCCACATTGGTGAGGTCTTCATCGCCGGACAGTACCGAATCTTCCTGCCCTACTCCGACGGTAACCCTTCTTTTATCCCATTCCAACATTGTGGCTAAGAATGTGTTTTATATCATGAGCACACGGGCACTAATCCACAGTGTGTAGATGACCGATCATGTGCAGTAGCGACCAATAAACAAAGATTCCAGTTTACTCCATTGAGTAAAAACAATAATGTAAATATTGCTGATTTGCACTTTATTAATTTAGTCATCTTTGGTTTTTTGCAGACAACTTTCAAATTCAGGAGCTCTCATCCATGTTCCTTCAAGTGAAGACGGCTTTTGGCCTACATCTGCAGTACAACTGGAAGGAGTTTCGTCTCTACCTGCAGGCCACTGCACAATGGAAGGACGACACAGTGGGGCTTTGTGGAACCTTCAACGGCAACATTCAAGACGACTTCTTGTAAGTGTGCACTTTTCTGTTAATTTACTCACAAACGTGCACAGCAAATCAGTCAGTGTTAAATTTCTAGTGTTCAATCAAATATGCAGTGTTATTTTATCACTGTCAGAGTAAATTTCCTTGAGTGTGGATGTTGAGTGTAACCTGAATAGCACTACATTGAGTGTTAAATTGACCACACTCTCATTTCTGGTGAAGGAGAAACTTTTCAAATTTCCAGAGCGCTCTTGGCATTTCAGTAGTGATACATTCAGTTGCAGTTGTTGTGATTGATCAGTGGTAGAGTGGTCGTCTCCCTACGCTGAGAGCGTGGGTTCGATCCCAGGCCAGTGACTGTCAAAGTATCCTTGAGCGAGATACTGAACCCCCAGTTTCTCCTGATGCCGTGTCATCAGTAGTTAAAATGTAAAGCACTTTGAGGACCTTGTAAGGAGGAAAAACACTATATACATGAAGCAACATTTATCAGAGTAAAGTGTAGTTTGAGTTAAATTGTTAACACTGACACTAGTGCAATACACTCATAAGTGCTAAAGCATCAGAGTAAAGTGTAGTTTGGCAGAATTAAATATTTAACACTGACACTATTGTAGAGTACTTTCAACACTAGACAGTGTTTACCAGATTTTTAACACTATACAGTGTTGGAGTAACACTGGTTAAGTAACACTTTGAACAGTGTCATATTTGCACTCATTGGTGTGGACACACAAACACTTTTCTAGTGTTAGATTTAACACTCTCAGTGTTAATATAACACTGGCGATTTTGCTGTGTAAGAAAAAGAGGGCACGCGGGGATGGCAAAAAAGCAAAATATGTACAGTATTTTTGATAAGCAGATGTACAATGAGGCATGTAGAGCATACAAGAGGCCATTGGTCGCTAAAGTCCATTGTTGACAACATACAGTTCCTGTTATTATGATGCATTTTTCCCAATTGTCATTTTATACCACAATTATTGTGCAGCTCTAAACGTGAACTTCTTTCTCACACTTTGTGTAATGCACACTGCTCGGCTCACACAAGTGCCCAACAGGACTCAGTTCCTCAACAAGGAATTTACTGTTAGAGGTCCACTGTACCGTGTCGTAATGGGCAGCCGTAAAGGGCGAATGTTGTTCAACAGCTGTAAAAGGATATACATCTGAGTCTGGGACCAGAGGGGCTGTATATTGCAAGAAAGAAAGTGGAATTTACTCTCTGTCTAAAAGTAGACACACATTGTGTCCCGCCTTTTATGTTCAAGATAACGCGTGGAAGTTTGTGCTTGTCTTTAAGCAATAGTGAGTACAAGAATGTCGTAAATAACATCAGCTGTATATTGGAATGCTGACAATACTAGAATAACTGTAAACCAATTTTAAGAGGTAAACGCTCTGCTTGAGCATGTCACAGTACATCAATGAACTGCAGCTCCACAGTGCTGGTAGCACTCAAGACGCCGGCCAGCCTGACACTCCCACAACCATGCTTGACTGGAGGCAAGCCTCACTGGTTGCCTCCAGTCTCACACATGCTTGACACCACCTGAACCAAATGAGTTTATTATGGTCTCATCAGACCACAAGACATGGTTCAAGTTCCATGTCCTTCGTCTGCGTAAGGAAACAGTTGTTTTTGTGGGTTTTCTTTTGCAGTAAGTTTAGAAGAGGCTTCCTTCTTAGATAACAGCCACACAAACCAGCAATTGCTTGGAATAAATGATCATCATCAGCTCCAGACTTTGGCTATTCATGCAATCTTGTCCTTCAGGTCTCCCGCTGGTATGATAGAAAGCACTCCTTTACTGTTTGGAAATGCCTGGAAGGTCTCGTCAGCATGTACGCTCAGTTTGATCCCTCCTCAGCTTGACCCCTGCGACACACACCAACAAGCCGGTCAGTTGCTTCTTTCTTATACAATACTGCAACTTTCAAAGTTTTTAAAGGGGAAGTCAACCCCCCCCCCAAAAAATTATTGACAATAATATGTTATATGCAGCCCCACCAGTCTAAATACGGTATTCTGGTTAATATTGCGAATATGAGTTAAGCAGCAAAATCCAGCAGTTTTTATCAATATCAGAAGCGGCCATTTTGACACTTGTTGTTGACTGAAAATTACATCACAGTTGCTTAGGTCTCGGGTAACAACCAATCACAGCTCGGCTTCAGAAAAAAGGTGATTAGTTGGAACCCTGAGCAACTGTGATGTCATCTTCAGTCGACAGCAAGTGGCAAAATGGCCGCCCCCTGAGATGGATAAAAACGGCTGGAGTTTGCTTTGAATGTCATGTTTAGACTAGTGAGGTTAAATATAATTCATCAATAATATAATTTTTAATTAATCCAAATCAATCTTAAAAAACAAACAAACAAAAGGTATAGAGTATTGCTTCTGACCTTAGACTAAGAAATGGTTGTTTAAGGTACAGTACATGCCTAAAATGATTCAAATTTGTATTTAAAAAAAAAAGTTTAGCCAATAGGCCTATATGCATGTTTTCATACAAAATAAATAAGATATAAAATACACTTGTTCTTAGTGTAAAATAATTTTACTAGTTAGATTTCTTGAAATAAGAAAATGTGTAGATTAATCATCTTAAAATAAGATCTACACACTTCTTCTAAGCAACAAATCAAGGAAATTAAATCTTTAAAATAGCTTTATGCACTTATTCCCAATGAACACTTATTTTTAAAGGTTAAATGGCCTTATTTCAAGTCAATAAATCTTTAAAAAATCTTTAAAAACTAATTCTAAGCTACAAAACAATCAGTTCAATCTTAAAATAAGCCCGAAACAGTCATATTAAAGAGTAAATAGCTTTTTTTTGGGTTTAGAATAATCTGAAAATACCTATTCTAAGCATCAATTCAAGGCAAATATTCGCAATTATTTTTTATATGATCATGGAAACTTAAATAAAACAAAGATACAAATTTAAAAACACAAAAGGTTTAGGGTTAGGATAACCTTAACCCTAACCCAACCCTCTTACAGGATTTTAGCTTCTTGTGCATGAAAATTAACTTATTTTAGGATTTACAATAATAAAAGACAAATAATCTTAAAACAATATTAATAATCTTAGAAATTCTGCTCTTGCATAATATATAATTCTCAAAACAAGATCAATAAGACGTTATGGCTTGATAGAAGAGTTTAATCTAAGTTAGATTTTTGCAGTGAGTGGTACATAATGTACCTAATATTAGTATAGTCCAATGCAGTCAGACTGTATGGCCTCCTGAGCTTTTATCACAAACTATCCTCCTGTCTTCTTTGTTTTTGTTCAGCGGCCTATGCATCTGAGATGTGCGATATTCTGAACCGGGATCTGTTCTCCGCCTGCCATGAGTACCTCAGCCCAGTGCCGTTTCACCAGCAGTGTCGCTCAGATACCTGCAAATGCGGAACAGCTTGCTTTTGCTCTGCTCTGGCTCACTATGCTCGCCACTGCCGCAGATTCTCCGTCATCATCGACTTCCGATCACACGTACACGAATGTGGTGAGCATTGGACACATTCATGCCCTTTGAAAACTTTATAATTATAAACCTCATTTTCTGCCATAAGACCCTTTACGAATACATTCAGAGTCCATGGAGTTGATGATGTGAGTGATTAGCTGGCCATAACGACTGAGATCAATTTACATTGCCGCTAATAATAATGAACAGAAAAAGTTGTCTGATGAATAAAATACATGTCAAAACCTCAAATTCAAACTTTGCGTTGATGTTGCCCGCCTCTCTGACTGCAGCGGTCACCTGCCCCGCCACCATGCAGTATGGTGTGTGCGTGTCGTCCTGCCAACGCCGCTGCGCCACCTTCTCTTCTATGCAGCAATGTGGGGGGGAGTGTGAGGAAGGCTGCGTCTGCCCGTTGGGATTATTCTACAACCAGCGAACACACACCTGCGTGCACAGGTCAGACTGGCTGAGTGGGATTGGGTCAGAAATCGCCATACCGTTACCATGTCATGCCATGTGAAATCCTGCCCTTCCAAACTTTTGTGGAAAAGGGACTTTTTGAGAGCTCAGACTGGTCAGGCTGGTTTGCCATGGGAGACCTACAGCTTACTTGCTCTTAACTGTCCCACGATTTCACATCCCTATGCAGCATTACTTACTATGTGATAGAGTTACTTCAAGGAAGTGAGCGTGAAACCCCCCTTTCAGCCCCACTTAGGCTCGAGACAACACAGATATCTGATAACCAGTGAGAGCGAACTTGTAAGACAGAGGCCAATGTGTGGACCATATGTCACAAAGCCTTGCCATTTACCATAGAAAAGATTTACTTTAATGTTATCTTATTTTGTGTCATATAAATTAGATTTTTTCTATAAAAGAAAAATGATCATGGTAGCTGCTTGTCAAATGTCAGAAGGATGACATTAAGTTGTGTTTGTTTATTTGTCAAAATTGAATTTATTTTACCCCCAGATCCTGCATGCCTCAATTTTAATATATAGGGATGTTCAATGCCACTTTTTTTTTCAAACTGATACCAGTACAAGTACTCAACTCTTGAGTACTAATAACAGATACCGAGTACCAATAGAACTAGTACTTTTAACACCTAAAAATGCCCCCCCCCCACCTCCAAAACAGATAATTTTAAGGAAAGATCTATGAAATTAATGGCCTCTATTATCTTCTAATTTGTTTATAAAATATATATATTTTTTAATAGAATACTCAATAAAATGAATTTAAAAAAATTCTTAAAATGGTCATCTGTCAGACACGTGTGCCATAGATACTGGTATTGGCAGCCATCATGATTACCGATACCTTGAAATGAGGCCGGGTATCGGTCCAATGCAGATACCTGTTATTGTACTCGTACCTATTAATATTGCTGGCGTGGTGCCAAAACCTTGAACCTCCAAATTGGCCATTTTTCAAGAGTCCCTAGAAACGACATGTTTGCTCAACCATTAACATTACATCCTCAAAGAGAGCAAGCCATTTTCAATACTTAAGATTGGTCAGTAACTTCTAAAAAATAATACACCCACCTTGTGGACTGACCAATAGGACAGATTTTTGAAAAAAATATGAAATTTACCAAATTGTGACTTATGTTGTTTCGGCCCGACATCCATAAAAATGGACTCACTCACATTTTCTTCCATATATTAAAGAGAAATACGCAAAACATGCATTTTTGCAAACAATACAGACAATTTTAACACTTTGAATAAATTTTTATTAGTGATGAATGAGTACCGGTACCAGGTATGCACTGCAAAAAGTAGTTTGAGGGTGGACACTCTACCACAAGACCACTGAGCTGGTGGTGCATTTACTGGAAAGAGGAAAAATTTGCTTAGTTTTTAAAAAAAAAATGTATTTTTAACAAAGGAAAAAATGCTAATAATAAAGAGGTATATTGATTTTTGTCTGATTTCAGACTTGTATTTTTCCCATTTATCTTATTACTAGATTATGCAAATAAAATTTAAGAAACCCCGGTTCAGGGCTTTTGATGCTGGTTAGTCATCTTAAAAAGTGGAAAGTATTTGTTTTGAGTCTCACAGTACTTAAAACGGGATTTTAACACTCAATGCCAAGACTACTTGATCAAATAAGATAATTAAGTAATAAGTATATTAAGATAAGCAGAATGATTTTGTCTGACAATCTAATTTTAAGTAAAAATAACTCAGCAAAATAAGCAAATTTAGGTTAAATTTAAGAAATTACAACTTACTTAGTAGTATCGGTACTTGGTATCAGTGACTACACAAGAGTTGAGTACTCTGGTATCAGTCTGATGGGAAAAAAGTAGTATTGAACATCCCATATTTTTATTTTTGGAAGCTAAAGTCTATCTAAGAAAGGCTGCAATTCACCTTGTGAAGCAAGTCAAGACAAACAAAGACAGGCAGAAACATAAAACAAGCACTTGAGCAGTATTTATATTACGCAACTGTATCCCCTACCATCTTGCAAATCCTTAGATTTATACACAGAGCAGTTGTGGTTGCACATACTATACTTTTTATCCTGCACCAATTCTGGGCTTTACCAAAAAGCAAGAGGATGGGTTGTGCTTGTTGCTGAAGTATTTAGCTAAGATCATGCAGTCGTCCTAAGTGATATCTATGGTCATCTTGTGTACTCTGTTATAATGTGTGCATTTGTCACGTGTATCAAAAGGACAGTGACCTTCGAGCCTGACCACCCAGTCAGGTAGACGGGGGTGTCCCAGCAAAACAGCCCCTCCTGATCATCCCCAAGGCCACCCCACAGGCCAGGTGCAGCCCACCCCTAGGGCCCCCCCAAGCCACGGGAACACACTGACCCCAGGGTGGAGGGGCCGCGGGTGGGATTGGAGCATGGAGTGGGAGCGAGCAACACTCACCCCGACTGGACGACAGGCCTCGTTATGCAGAATTAAATGTATTTAGTGATATGAGGGATACACTGTCGTGTCTGGGTTTTGGTTTCACTGCAAAAAGGACAGTAGACAATTTAAGAAAGAAATGTAATAAAATAAGAAAATTATTATTTCAAATAAGAAAAATTGCCTGCCATCAGGACAAGAACATTTAGCTGTAAGATTTTGAAAAAATACGAAAATAATACTAGGCCTATATCAACCACAGCAACAATAGCATTTTTTAGACTAAAACCAAGTAATATAGACTTTTTTCAAGCTGTTATATGTAATACAATTTTCTTAAAATACATAATTTTTCATTACGATTGACCAACTTCGTCTATACAGGGAGTTACCAGGTCCCACTTTTTATTATCTTTGATATGATCCAGCCAGGGATTGAACCCACAACATTGCAGTCTAAGGGTAGACACTATACCACTAGAACACTGAGCTGGCAGCATATTTTCATGGTAAGCAAATACAATTAGCTCAGAATCAGCAGTTTATATATGTATTTTTCCATTTATCTTATTACTATCCATCCATCCATCTTCTGCCGCTTATCCGAGGTCAGGTCGCAGAGTCAGCAACTTTAGAAGGGAAGCCCAGACTTTCCTCTCCCCAGCCACTTCAACCTGCTCCTCCAGCGAGATTCCAATGCGTTCCCAGGCCAGCCGAGAGATATAGTCTCTCCAGCTTGTCCTGGGTCGTCCCCCGGGCCTCCCGCCGGAGGGACATGCCCGGAACACCTCTCCAGGGAGGTGTCCAGTTCAGGGCCTTAGATGTTAGTTAACAACAACCATCTTCTGGATGCCATAATACTTAAAATATGAAAGGGCCCACCTCGCTGCCGAACGGCTTCCGCGAGCCGGCTTCCGCAAACCGGCGTCGCGGAGCGAGGCTTCCGCAAACCGGCGTCGCGGAGCGAGGCTTCCGAGAGCCTTCGGCCTCCGCGAGCAGCCAGGGGATTCCGCGCGCTAACGCCGCAGGGCCCGCCTTACTGCCGAGGGTCTTCCACAAGCCAGTGAGCAGAAAGTAACCATTCCCTGCTCTCTCGTGAAGGTCCACTACCGCCCGCAGTGCCGAGCCGACCAACTTTGGCGAGTATTATAATGAAGGTGGGGGGAGGGGTTCAAAATTGTGGGGGTGGAGTTTGCGCTGAGCTAGTGATGTGTAAAACCGAAAAAGGTGGGGTTAGTGACGTATAAAACCGATCTGCTGAAAGAGCCCGTTTGAGAGTGCTGTTTGAGCTGTGTTGACACACGCTGCTATAGACAAGGGAAACATGCGTTGTTTTCCTCACAATTCTGGGGACTTTGTCAGGGTGGGGGAACGCATATTATGATCAAAAACCTAAAAAAATTGCAATTTTCATTTTAGGTCTCCTTTAAGAAATCATATCTTACTTAAGATTTCAGTTTTTGCAGTGTTGAGTATAATTGTAGTTTGGTGATTCTGTATATGGACCAAAAACACTTTCCAAGAAAAAAAAAAAAGGATATTACCGTACTTTGCTGGGCAAGCAGCATCAGTGACTAACATACGTGTAAATCGAGTAAATCGCTCCAGTGAGTGATTTGGCAAGATTGGTTTTATCGCACTTTTTAAAGGAAAACTTTGTTGGCAATTGTTAAACCTACATTTGCATTCATGCTCTGAGTTGTGCTTTTTGTTTTTTTTCTGGTGATATTGCAGGAGTGAGTGTCCTTGCAATTTCCTCGGTGCTGATTATGAACCAGGAGACGTGATCATGACATCAGCAGGTGTTCAGTAAGATCTTCCTCTCCATCTCTGCCTCTCCTTTATGTTTAAAATGGACCTACACCCTACATAACACACACACACACTCTTGTAACTTGATTATAATGACTGAGGGAGAAAGACATAAGTGTTGGATTGTTCAAAACTAAATATAAATATTGATTCCTTAGCCCCACACTGAGATTTAAATAATAATAATAATTTAATTGTGTAGCTATCTTCCTTTTTCTTTCTAATACGTCCTAATGTGCATCAGTTCATCATCATTGTGGCTTTTCTGTTGTTGTCCTTCTAGGACGTGTCTAGATGGTAAATTTGTGTCACAAGAAACAGATGGTGGTGAGTACAAATTGAAAACAAACCGTGCCTTTACAAAGAAAATGAATGGTGCTTCGTTTTTTGACTCTTTTGTTCTGTCCTGTCTTGCAGACAGTTTATGTCCTGAGAGTCAGTCATACCACAACTGCTCTGAGGGTGCGAACGACCTCCTTCCTGGAGGAGGTGTAGCCTGCGAGCGCACTTGTGAATCTCACCTCCTCAACCTGACCTGCTCAGCACATGAGCCATGTGGCAGCGGCTGTATCTGCCCTTCTGGGTGAGTAGGACATGACACAATCACCAGAATGAGGATTACACAATCCTTGTGTATTCTGAGGAATTTCAATCGATTTGGTGCTGTGTTTGTTGTTGGTTTTGGATGTGGACATGGAAGATAAGGAAAGTAGATTGGCTCATATAAGGCAAGGCAAGGCAGCTTTATTTCTGTAGCACATTTCATACAAAAGGCAACGAGCACAAGACACAACACTTACAAGCAGCAACAAACAGAAAAGTAACATATACAGACTGAAGAAAAGGGGTCCAAGGACTGACCCTTGAGGGACCCCACATGTAATGGCCATTTGATCAGAATCAAAATTTACAAAGATCATAAAGTATCTCCTTTTCTTCAAGTAGAACATGAACAATTTTAGGAGTGCTCCATTTAACCCCACAATATACTGTCTCTGCTCACTATTTCTGCACACTACCATGTTCTTGGACACATCTTTCAAACTAACATCATCGTAGTCATCCAAAGAGTACCCCCACCATGAGCACAGTTATTTGATCCGGATAATCCAGACTGGCTACATGCCCAAAAAGAGGGTTAAGTGGTTTTGTTCTGTGAGACCAAGCAAAAAGTCATCATGATAACAATGCACACTGGCTGTGGTTAAAGAAATGTATCCTAGTTAATGGCCCGGGTCCCTTTCAGTGATGACTGGCAGATGGCAGTGTGTTTTGTGCTAGGTCAAGGAATTTTTGCATTAATCAAATGCTGCTACATTAGCAGAAATTTGGAAGCATTTTGGGAAGTGCATCTAAAATTTCCAGAAGTTAGGTAAACAACAAACATTAATTTGTCTGTCTGTAGCTTCAGTACATCAATAGTCACATCCATGTCGAAATGAAACTGGGAGCTAGTTTTAAGAACCCCCCCCCGCCCAAATCTTGGAGACATATGGAGAACCAGATATGAAATGGAGAACAATCTTTTTTTCCAATTGTCCCCAAATTGATATATTACTGGACAAAACCTTATGGGGTAGACGCCACGGACTTCCAACTTCCCGGTTTCACACATCAGCGTTGTTTCCGTCCACTGATGGCCGCGTTCCAACACGCGCACCCCCCAACCGCGCGCTCCCACCGATGGCCGTCTCAACTCTCTAAAATGCTTCGGATAAATAAGACAGACACACGACACACTCACACCCGTCGACGGGAACGCGCAACCGAGAGGCACAAAAGAACTGGGACGCGGCCCACACGTTGCAAATAGGAAACAGAAACAAAGCTGATGTGTGAAAACCAGGAAGTTGGAAGTCCCGCCTCCTCCGCGGCATTTACCCCATAAGTCACAATTTGGTAAATTTAATATTTTTTCAAAAATCTATACTTTTGGCCAGTGCACATGTGCGGGTGTCATTTTTACGAATTATTGACCAATCTATAGTGTTGAAAATGTCTTGTTCTCTTTGATGATGCTATGTTAATGGTTGAACAAACCATTCTCTGAAAAGTGATGATTTTGGAGGTCCAGGGTTTTGGCCGATGCCAGCGATATTCACATGAAATGGCTATTTAGTGCACACATTAGAGCTACGTTGTGGCCACAAATGAGTATTTTTATGACCAAAAATGTAAATTTTGTGTCATCTTAATTATGGCCACAAGCTTTTGCTGCAGCTCTGTAAAAATATAAGAATTAATAAAAACTGTGTCTTTGAAGTGATGACCAATATTTTTGTAATAGATTGCCCATAAACCAGTAACTACTTTCATCTTACATTGTCCGTGAACGCATGTGATCAAATTTCTCAGTGGCAAACTTCCCCCTTCGCCAACATGAGGCCGTGAGGTGCAACAGTGTTATTGTGAACGTCATGACACACAGAAAAGGTTAGCCAGGTGCACAAACAGCTCCTGTGACCTTCAGGACTCTGCGTCATTAGCAGCGTGACTCATTAAGCCCAGTGTGAACCGAGATGACCTTTAAAATGACAAAAACTTGGACACCATCATTTTATATAATTGATAGTTTGCAAAGGAGAGGGCAACGGTGTTTAATAAAAAAAAAAAAAATGTTAGAAATTTCACATCAAACCACATTAATAATATTTGACCACAAACAACTTATTTTTTCATGAATACAGTACGTATTTACAGTTATGACTTTAATTCTGATAGATACTGCAATCTAGACTAACATACCGGTAATTGCTCTGATAATTTCCCTTTCCACATCACACTTTTACTTGACGGAGATCACAGGGCTCAATTGCTACTGCTGGATAGGTCAGTGACAAAACGGACATTTGGCAGTGATGTCATCTACACTGTTTAAATGACAAACTAGTGACTAACAGCATTGTGTCCGTGGAAAGAGACACACACATCACGCTAGATATACAATTTTGATTAAGTTAAAGTCACCACTGCTTTTTCTTTAGTCAATCTTCAAATTTATTTACATTCAAAATAAGCAGGTTTGCCCGTTTGCCTCAACTGTAAATCACAATGGCTAAATTATCTTCTGCTGGGTGATTAATGTAAAAAATGTTGGTTTATCCATAATGTGCACATATTTGTTGGCACAATCACAAATGTTGGCGACTTTGATGTGAGTAATTGATACGACAAGTTGGCTGGTGGATAAAGGCAGCTGTTAACACCGTTTTATCTGGGGTGTAACTCAACTCAGTTGAATCGGGGGTTTTCACGAGGGGTCATTCAGTTTGTCACTACATTGTCTGCAGCCTCACTAGAGGATATAACTCAGCCGTTGATATTACAAGATACTTATCAGCTTCGCATTGCAGAGCGAGGAGTAAATGGAGGAGGGGAGCAGACAAAAAAAGATTGTCCCTCTCTTATTGTGTGAGAATCCTAATTGTCCAGATTTCTCATGTAGGTAGCGAATCCAACCACTTTTTATTCATTGGTGCTCATTCATGCAACTTGTCGGCCCTCTTGTTTGCTAGCGTTATTGTTCCTTTCTGGATGTGAGACTGCTTTGGTTCTTCTTCTGACCCACAAAGAGTTTATTTTTCTTTCAAGCTCCCCGATATCTGGTATGTACTATATAAAGTATAAACGTGTACTCCTCCTATACAGGGTATGCGGACTGGCTTGCCACATTGTGCAAATGAAACATGTAGTATTTTACTATAAATTGTTTATGCACAAAATTGTCAATTGCTCCAAGTAAGACTTTTGAGGATTTACTGTAACTCATCTAATCATTTCCTCATCTGGAATCGTTTTATAAGATCAGAGTTACGTGGTGGCCACTCGCTCACCACCCCACCAACCACTTTACATCTTGGGGAACATCTCAATGCATGTGATTTTCCTGCCATTTTGACATGGATGCAGTACTAGATCACTTGATAGTCTGCCACAATAAATCTTTCTTTAGCAAAGAACGTTTGAATTTTACAGTCAATCAAGATCATTATTTTCACACTACAACAAATGGCTGAAAAGTCATTATTTATCAAACCAGCTACAATCACGGTTTCTTGAAATAAAATGCATACATATCCAGAACCTTGCTCAGCACATTCATAATGCAAGCTGGAACAAACCTAAGTAAAAAGCAACGTTTAATATTGTGAAAAATGGAAATATTTTTGTCTCATTCAGATTTTTAGGTATGATTTGAATGAATGGGCCATGAAATTTAATCGATCACTCTGATAGGCTGTTAGTTAAGTGTATGAGATGGACGTAGACTATGAGATAGTACACAAAAGCAAAGCAACAGATAATAAAACGTCGTTGTTGAGTAAATATAGCTCAACAAAATTAGCTTTTTATTTAGACTCGTATTATAAGTGCTTTGAACATGTTTCTGCATATGTGTCTATTTTTTATTTCATGAAACTGACTAGTATGCTATTGCTATACAATAAAAAAATAAAATAAAAAAATGTAGTCGCCTGACACCCCTAGTTTATAGTAACTCTAATGCAATCACTCCTTGATGATCGTTGGTAATCACCACTTCATTGCATATTAGACGTTAATAGAATGATTCCAAAGATTACACTCACATTCACAACTTGTACCAAATGCTTTTGCCACCAGCTTGTTGAAACATGGAGACGAGTGCTTTGAGCCTGAGGCCTGCCCCTGTCTGTGGAAAGGAAAAGAGTATTACCCTGGCGACAAAGTGTCTTCCCCCTGCCATCGCTGGTATGTCTACTCAGTGTGTTTAATGCTATACAGTATCCACTATAGATTTTCTCATATCTGATTGATTCTTCATCCGTTGTGTATCTAATGCAATGAAACAAAGCACCAACAGTATCGCTAAATCATCGTTTTAGCTGACCTAAAATCAGTTACTAAGTGATGAGGTAGTCAGAACAGTGCAAGTGTCCACCTGATATCATAATTATATTATCACAGAGGAGAAAAGGCTTGGAAACAAAGTGGCTTCTTGTATGATTCTTTCTGCTGTTCATCAGTGGTGAAAGGAAACCCTCTCCCAGTGATCTCACTCTTTCTGCCCATTTGTAGTGCAGGTAGAACATGATGATGACAACCTGACAATGAATAGTGATTCAGCCGTTTAGTTATTCACTTCCTTTATTCAGCTGTAGCAGTGACAAGAATTTGATCCTAAAATGTTTCTGTCTTTGTAGTGTTTGCCAGCATGGGAGCTTCCAGTGTGAGTTTCGTCCATGTGCATCCATGTGCACGATTTACGGAGATCGGCATTACACAACTTTTGATGGCCTGATCTTTGACTACATTGGTGCTTGCCAAGTTTATCTCGTAAAGGTATTTAAAGCGATCTTTTTCATGACTGTGGTTCAGTATGTGATCGTGTTAACCAAACAGCTCACTGCATTTCTCAGTTTTCCTCATCAATTTTTATTGTTAAAATCTCAACCATTACAATCTGCGTTGGAACATTTACTCGCTTGCATTTTCCCACCCAAAAAATGCATGTTAGGTAAAATAAAGACTCTCTGATTTGTTTGAAGTTGTGAGTGTGAATGGTTGCTTGCTCTGTAATTTACTGGTGCTTAATCCAGGTGGTGACTAGCACAGGGTGTATGCCTGCTCTCACACAAAGTCATCTGGATGGGCCGTACGTCAGATTATGGCAGAGGCTGTGGTTTATTGTAATCCCTGTTGAACCCCTTGAGAGGTTTGTCTGCCAATGCAATTGTCAACACTTCCATCAAAATCATTTTCCATTCAAACCATTTGGTATTATCGCATCACAGCACTGTATCATGTCATGATTGTTGATTGTTTGTTCTTTATCTGGTGTGCTCATCCAGTCTTCTTTTGTGAGACCAGTGAAATGGCTGTCAATGACTTTAATTCATAGCCAGACAGTATTCATGTCTGAAAATGAATGGTGTGCATTTCAAACATCCATTAACACTTTGACAGCGCATTAAGACGCTATGCTTTCTGTTTTTTCCCCCCTGCACAGAGCAGTGCTGATGTGATTCTCAGTGTGACAGCAGAGAACATTGACTGTTTTGACAATGGCATAATCTGCAGGAAATCACTCTTGATCAACATTGGAAGATCCTTCATAGCTTTTGATGATGACACTGGGAAGCCTGTAAGTCACATATTCTAGTTTTGTGTCATCCTTGATAGGGCAAAGAGTCACCTTTTCACTACTTGAGCAGGTGTTCAAAATTAACCAAGCACTCCTAGTACTGCAAAAATGCAGGGCCTAAATATTAGACATAAACACTTATTTCAAGGGGAAATTACTTGAAACTAGTGAAATTATCTGCCCATGCAGCAAGTTAATTTTATTTGACAAGAAACCTGAAATAAGATTGTAAAATCTGGAAATGAGTAAACGCAGACAGAAGTGAATAGGCTTAAAACTCAGTACAAAATGCTTATTTTTTTAGAACAAATTACTTAAAATCTAACCCCTCACTGCATAAAAAGCCATACTTAAAAATGAGCAAAAATTTTCCTCAAATTTTCTTATTTATTTTTAATCTGCCAATGGGGTAAGCAAAATTTGCTTGGCAAGAATTCTTAAAATTAGCGTATAAATCTAGCCTCTTAAAAACAGTAGCAGGTCTTAAAATTAGAAAAACTTAAGACATATTTTCTTGAAACAGAACATTTGGTTCCAACCCTTAACACGGGTGTCAAGCAGGGAGGTAACGGGTCACATTTTTATCAACTTTGGTATGCAATTACGAGTAGTGCAGTTCTGAAAAAGCAGCCGTCCATATTTTGTTGTTGCATGGCTGTGTCAATAATGTGAAATGTGCTTAAAAAAACAAACATCTGTGTTCAAACTTTAATTGGCATTCTTAGTCCCTAATTTCTCAATTGAGTAGTTGTGTAATTGGTTATCCTCTTAAAACGAGAAAAAAAGAAGTATTGCTCCTCTGCTGGTCATTTCATGCAAACCATTGTGCAAGACATTATTTGAGCTTGTTATGAGTATTTTTTTCTTAATATTTTTTATTTCTTATTAAGAGAAAGTCTTTAATTTGAGATAAATTTTCTAATGCAAAAATTATTTTCAAGATAATTTTTCTTAGGCTAAAAATTTGAAAATATTTCCCAGAAAAAGTGTTTTTTTTTAATTTACTTTCTTAAAAATCCTTTTTTGTAGTGTATAATTTTCCTTCAGCCACCCTACTAACATCAATAATGATCATACTGAAAAATATGTTGATGTAGGATGATTTCTTATACAATATTAAAATTTTGTGGCAATATGTGATTCTCTCAATTCAAAGCACACATATAATATTTGACTTTATGTATTATAGAACCCCACTAGTGTCATGGGAAGGAATCAGAAGATGGTCATCTGGCCTGCCGGCTACTTCACTGTGATTAACTTCCCAGAGGAGGACGTCACCATCCTATGGGACCGTAAAACCACCATCCACATCCAGGTTGGACCTCGTTGGCAGGTATGTGCACTGCAAAAAGGACTGTAGAAAATTTAAGAAGAAAATATAGTGAAATAAGAAAATTATTACTTCAAATAAGCAAAATTATCTGCCAACAGAACAAGAACATTTTACTTAAATGTACCTGTAAGATTTTGAAAAATAAGAAAATAATACTAGGCCCATATCAACCACTGCGGTCTTGAAAATAGTATTTTCAGACTAAAAACCAGTAACTTTTTTCAAGTTGTAATAAATAGAACTATTTTCTTAAAATACATAAGGATTTTTTTTTTTTACAGTTGGATAACTTAGGCTATGTGTCAAGCAGGGAGGTAACAGGTCCCATTTTCTTTGTCATGACCTAGCCAGGAATTGAACCCACAACCTTCAAGTCTGAGGGTAGGCACTCTACCACTAGACCACTGAAAAACTTGAAAAAAGGAAAAATGAGTTTAGTAAATGCAACGAAATGAACCATATTGCACTCGTCTGTTTTCATACTTGTATTTTTTTCCATTTATCTTATTACTAGATTATGCAAAATCTTAAAATAAAAAAACTAATGAAACCCTCATTCAGGGCCTTTGATGTTGGTTAGTTGTCATCTTAAAATGTGGGAAATGCTTTAAAGGTTAAAGGTTTTAATCCTCACAGTACTTAAAACTGGCTGTTAACACTCAATGCCAAGACTGCTTGATCAAATAAGACAATTAAGTAATAAGTATCTTAAAATAAGCACAATGATCTTGCATGACAATTTCATTTTAAGTAAAAATAACTTGTCAAATCAAAATAAGCAAATTTAGGGTAAATTTAAGAAATTATATCTTACTTTAGATGTCAGTTTTTGCAGTGTGGCACGCTCACATTTACCGGTCGGTTTGTGTTTTCAAGCAAAAGAGGGGCTTATCAAGGTTTCCATGCAGTTTTCTTCTAAAATGACATCATATAGTCATTATGAATGCCAAATTTTCAGGTTTCATGAGTTTATTTATGCTATTAGGATATAAATCACATTTTCATTTTAAATCATTCACTCCCAGCCATTTTCACTGAAGCAAGCCCCTTTCGCTCCCGGGTGTTTTATGACTGATTTTGCAAGGCCCACAGAATATTGTGTTCTACTGCTATAAAAACATGTCACCTACCAAAAGAAAGATTAGAGTCTCTTCTTTCATTAGGAAAAATATATATATTTCTATCTGTTTCCGTTTTGCAGCAATTAGCATTAGAATACAGTGGTACCTCAGAGTTTGAACACAATTCGTTCCTGTGAAGTGTTCAAAGTCCGAATTGTTCAACCTCCGAATTTTTTCCCCCCCATAGGAAATAATGTAAATGCAATGAATCCGTTCCCAAGCTCTCAAAACTGAAAATTCCTATTTTAATTTATATTTATGTAAAAAACATGTACACCCTGTACAGTATTTAAACAATAAAAAATACCTTACCTTTTTTGTTTTGGTGTGATGGCCCGAGTGGATGAAAAATGCTATGTTAATGAATGCATGCTTTAGTTCAGTGCTGAGTTAATGTATTTTACATTGGGCATATTGTTAGACTACCAAGGGGTCCTTCTGCACTGTTTAGCATCAGGCACGTTGTTGAACAGCTAAGTTAGTTTTTGGGAGCAAATGAGTTAATATGTACTTGGCCCACTTCCCTTTTCCCATCAACTGTATGTTTTGCTGCTACGTTTCTATTTGCCAATTTGTGTGCATTTAACCATGAGTACTAGATCAGTGAGGCTGCTGGTTGCTAGTGTTTTGGTTATTGCACTTGAAGCAACAATGGCTACTTTTTTTTTTTTTTTTTACAAAATCATCGTTTAGCAGCCTATTATATTGTTAGACGAATCTAATGTTAACATATCGACGGTACATGCCAGACATTGATATCAAAAGAATTTGAGATCAAACGGCTTGTTTGAACACCTTAAATTTGTGTTAAATGTTACATTTACAATAACTAACTTCAGTAAACAAAGTAAACTGGACATCAAATACTTGCAGTTGTTGATTTGTATTTACCACATTGGTTGAAAAATAAATTAGATTCCAAGACCGCAGCGGGAGACTCAAACAACAACAAAATAACAGAATTGTTGCTTGTTTATTTCATTGCTTTCAGTTTTTTTGTCAAAAATGGAAATGGTCATGAAAAAGCTCTCCTTGTCCAAACAAAGGTTAATTCCGCTCAATGATGTATTCAGGGGAAGCTGAGTGGCTTATGTGGAAACTTTGACATGAAGACTGTAAATGAGATGCGCACACCCGACAACATCGACACAACAACTCCACAAGAGTTTGGAAACAGTTGGACAGCAGCTGAGGTGCGTCAAAGTCATTGTGAATCCCACCATGCCTTGATCATCAACAATTGATCATCCAGCTGAATATGATGTGATGTTAATTCATTTTTAATTTGTGTTCAGTGTGTGAATGGTCCAGATCTGAGACACCCATGCACTCTGAGCCCACTCCGAGAGCCATTTGCCAAGCAGCAGTGTGCTGTCCTACTCAGTGAGGTCTTCCAGGCCTGCCACCCAGTGGTAAGTCATAAAGCAACATCAACTTTCTCTATATTATATTACAGTGAATGAAAAAGGTTATAGTTACCTTTAGATGCCACAAGATGGTGACAAAGCACTACTCTTGTCTAAATGAAACTCCTAAATTCACTGCCCCCCAAGATGCAACAAGATAGCGGCAAAGCACTGCTTTTGTCTAAAGGACAATTCTCAATTGACTTCAGGATAGTTTCTTGGCTCCAAGCGGCCACAAAATGGCAGAAAAGCACAACTTTGACTAAATGAAGCTCATCAGCTCACTTCAACATAGTTCTTTGACACTAACATGCCACAAGATGGCACTGTTGAATAATAATATACCACATAGGGAATAACAGTGCATGGATTCCCCTCTCGAAATCAGGCAATATAGGCGAATTCTGAACTGCAAATGTTTGTTTGTTGATTACATTTTATATAAGCAACCATTCACACTCAAATTCACACATTAGGAAAATTTAGCCTTTAAATAAACCAACATCCATGTTTTTGGAATGTGGGAGGAAGACTATAGAACGCCACAGAGATGAGATTCAAACTCTGTACCTCAGAACTGTGAGACTGACATTCTAACCACTAGGCGACCATGTTTCCCACACCTGATATTGAACATGACCTTAACTAAATGTTTGTTACATTCACCTGCTGCACTTTATCATTGGTTGAACATAGTATTAATTTTAGCAGACATTTTTAAATTTATAAGTCTCGGTTTTAGTCCAGTTTCAATAATGCTTGTCAGTTTTTTATCATAGTTAGTCAACCTCATCCCGTTTTTAATTAGTTAACTTTTAGTCGACTATAAATCTAGCATTTTAGTCTTTATTTTAGTCCAAGAAAACACAATTTTATTCGACTAGTTTTAGTCAACAAAAACTGTCAACGTTTTAGTCTAGTTTTAGTCAATCATTTGACCACTGTATATTTTTTTGTCAGCAGATAATGATAAACATTTCAGATCTAAAACTATTTCACATAAAATCTTCTCTCATCTTTTTGACTTCACACACAATTACAGTATATCAACAAGTGGCTATTATGGCTCCATGCTACGAGCTAGTAAATTAGCCAATTTTAGTTAGCGGTCGGATTAACATTATTGTTGGAACATTATAGCTGTTGAATTAATATGATGTTATAACTATAATTTACTCTTTTTTTTAAAGGTTTTACCGTGAATCACCCTCCTGTCTGTCCCATGTGTTTGTGCATGTTGCACTCGCTCGCTGCAGATTTGAAAGGGGGTGTGTCACTATGTGTCACATGACAGTGTCACAGTGACAGATTAGCAGAGACAAGATTTTACAAAATCATATAATTTTTGTCTCGTCTTTGTTCATGAACTAAAATGTCCATAGATTTTATTATTTTATTTTATAATAATTTTTTTTAATTATTAGTATTTTTGTTATTGTTTATTAATGAGGGTTTAGTTTAGTCTAGATTTTGTCTGGTGAAAAATGTGCATTGATGAAAATATTTTTGTTTAGTTTTCATTACCGAAATTAACACTAGTTGAACAAAAATTTGTTTTAACCTCCTCTTTGAATAGACTGCTTAGAGAGTTTTCTTGACACTCAGGTGGATGTTACCTGGTTCTACATGAACTGCCTGGCAGACACATGCGGCTGCAATCATGGAGGGGACTGTGAATGTTTTTGCACTAGTGTGGCAGCGTACGCCCACCGTTGCTGTCATCAGGGTATTCCTGTCGATTGGCGCTCCCCGTCTCTGTGTCGTAAGTTGAATTGTAATACATTCATCAAAAAAAATATCCCTAATATATACCGGTATTCATGATCAAATATTTATTTTTCTCATATTTACTGCCATATGTGCACTTTCTCTCTGCAGCATACGATTGTGAATTCTACAACAAAGGTACAGCAGCTTCTCTGCTTTGTTTACGTTGATTACATTTTTCTGCAGTCTTTTAGCGTTTGTGCTTGATTTAGGTAACCAAATAGGACACCCTTAAAAAAAAAATCATGACCACAGAATGAACCACAGGTCTTACAACGTGCAATAACACAGCTTCATTTCTGCAGTTCTTGGTAAAGGCCCTTTCAGGTTGCTCCCCTTCAGAAATCGGGCTTCAGTGCTGGTTGCCAGCAGGTCCAGCGGCTCAGTGTTTGTGACGCGAGGAAACCTCAGTGACACCACCGGCACCTTCTCACACTTTATGATGACACCAGGCCTGAGCAGAGCCCGACCACATGGTGGGTTTCTCTATATTAACTCGACAGGGTTCAGCTTTACGACTGGTCATTAATGGTCAGGATCAACAGTTCATTGCAAGAACTCAATCTTCGGTCATTTCTCAGTTTTTACTAAAAGCTTGTTTGAGTTTTTAATCTGTTGTCTGAGCTTTCCTTTGTGCAATCAGGCCAGGAATGTGTATTTGATAAAAAAATAATAATTCTGTTTTATTGGTCTTGTCTTGGACTTTCAACAAAGAAAAAAAAAGAAAAACATCTACAGAATAGGGGGAGATGATTTCAGGCAATATACAGATTTGCTTTCCACAAACTGATCCCATAACGATGGCTACAGTGTAACAATGAAAATTCAGTATCTGTTGAGGGTTTTTCTGTTCTTCCCCCCCAGACACATCACGGATATCCTTTGAGGCAGCACACAGACCCAATCACTTTCTGTATGTGAGTCCCAGTGGCCAGGTGAAGCTGCTCAAGTGGGAGGAAAGCCAGACTTTCTGGGATGGAGCCACCTTTGTGCTCCATAGGGACACCTGGGTCTCGGGCTATGACTCCCTGGAGTCCCACGCAAAGCCTGGATTCTTCTTACATGCCACCCTCCCTCACATCCACCTGCTCAAATATCGTCACACTGACAGCTTCCGCAAGGCCACCCTTTTCAAACTCACAGGTATTACTCACTGTCTTACTACAGGAATTCAAGTTAAGTTGAATAGCACCTAAACTGATGAAATAACAATAGCTGTTTGTATTTTCGTGCAAACTCAGCAGGCTTATTATTCATGCCATTATTCATGATGTTGTAGTTTCTGCAAGAGAAGCTGCGTGATAAATTATTTCCTTTACTAGGTTATTCAGGCTTCACTCAGCTGTCCGTGAGGTCTTGACACAGGGTTCAAATGGTGTCAGTGCTCCTCCTTGGGGTCAACACTTCTGACTTTATTGTTAGTGCAGCTAAAATCAGAGAAGCAGTTGTCACCTTTAAATAACCAATTCTTATTATGATGCATGTAGAAATGAGACAGCATTACAATTATAGTCAGGCTTGTCGATATGGGTACATTCTGTATTTTCAAGTCACATTTCAGGTTCCATATCCATTTACCTTTTGGAATCCATAGTATTGAGGATCAAGACTGCCAAAATAAAAAATAAATAAACAAATAAATAAGTAAAGGAATAAAAGTGAAAATAAAAACAATAAAGAAATATAATTCAAATATTTAATACAAAAAAATAAATCTAAATGGAATAAAAAACTACACACACATACACACAAATCTCCTTTTTTATTTTTGTATTTATTTTTACTTTTATGTATTTATTTATATGTACATATATTTTTGTTGTTGCTTTTATTTCTGTTTAGATTTATTTTTTGTATAATTTTTTTAAAGGGATTACATCATGGTATTTTAAGCCCTTCGACAGTTAACTATAGGCATATAATGATTAAATCTTACCTTTGACACCATGGCGATGTAATTTTTTGGGGGAAATATTAGGTGTTTTGCTGGTTCTTCCTCTAACACGGTAAACCGCGCCTCTCCCCGTGTGGTTCCTGAAAATTACAAAACACCACGCAGAAAAGTTTTAATTTTCTGCTCCTTTTATTCCAACATTTCCCTCTAGTCGCTAAAACATTCTCCTCCCCAGTCTTACAGGAACTTGTGATACATCACCACATAGTGCAGTAAAACCTACCGATACTTTGAACCATGTTTTCATATTCTTTTCCATTTTTGAGAACACTGAGCACTGCAGGTTCACACTCATTGTGTGCATTTACTTTAGTTATTCTGGATTGGTGTACTCTGACAAGAATCCCACCATGCCTTATTAAGACTACAGCGCCATCCTGACCAATAACTACAGTTGGACCTTCCCACGCTGAACTGTCTGCTCTTTTGTAAAATACTCCATCTCCTGTCTCATACTTTTCATCGGTAGCTCTTAGCTGTTTACGTAGTGCACATTGATCATACTGTTTTTGGCCATAAGTGCCCAGTCAAGAGCTGTTTGCCAGCCACACCCATTTCCCCTTTTCCCCTTCAAAAGGATCTCTGAATCTCCATAAGAGTCATGTTGTGTATTTCGAGGAGTCCGTTGCTCCATGGACTGTATCCCGCTGTAGTTTTCGTCTCAATGTTAAAATTTTCCGCCATGTCTCTAATCTCCTCAATGTTGAACTCGCCACCGTTGTCCGTGTAGATCCGTTTAAGGGCACCGTGGATACTTATCCAAGAGTGAATGAATGAGTTGACAATGTCAGATGGCTTCTTGTTTCTCACGATATTTCCAGCGCTGAATCTTGTAAAGTGGTTGATGATGTGGAGGTACCACATCCCAGGTTCCAGCTCATGTAAATCCATTGCCACTGTCTTATTGTACTCCGAAGCTACGGGCAAACCAACAGCAGGCTTTGGCATGGTCCTGTGATATCTCTGACATATCTCACAGTCACGAATAATCTCTTGCAGAATGACTAGACAGTCTTTGTCAGTATTGCCAGAGCTTTGAATAAGCCACTGCAGCCGGTCTGCGGAGGTGTGGCCAAATTGCTTATGAAGCTTCAAGAGAACTTGGCGTTTTTCCTTAGAAAAGATCTCTGTTGTGACATCAAAAACTTTGCCTTCATTGCAGTCCACTTTTGTATTTCCAGCTCTAATATCCACACAATAGTGCCCCGAGCTTGTGAACTCAAGAGGCACTTGTTGCTTAAACTTGACAACTTTGCCATTCTCCATGTCTAAAACAGTTCCTCCTCTCTTTAATGACTTTTTGCTTAGCAGTAAAGGAATATCAGCAGAAACAACTTCAGTTTCAATGTGACATGTTGTTTGTCCAATTTTGGCTTGAAGCTTTACTGCTGTGCTGGAGTGCACCACTTGACCATCTCCAAATCTAAAAGGCCTGCAGCTTGGAGATTCTGTTTGCAGCAATGTGTTGATTTGACTATGGTTTAGGTCTTTAATGTAATTATTCAACCACTGCTTTCCGCAAACAGTATGTGTGCATGCAGTGTCAATGATGGCCGATCCCAGTGATTCGGTGAGAAATATTTCAGAGTCTGTCATAATCTTTGCAAACAGTGTAATGTTACACTCTTCCACACTTTCATCTTCTGTCAACTTGACTTCATTCTTCCGATGAGGACAGTCTTTAGCCCAGTGGTACGTACTCTGACAAATGGCGCACTTTGTTCGCTAACCATACTTGTCGAGTGGATTAGTGCCTTGCTGAGGCTGCCGCTGTCCTCTCTGGTAAGTGAAGTTGTTCTATCTGAACTTTCCCGGTGGTCCAGACTTTTGCTTTGTGAAAAAAACTGCATCCTTCATTTCGCTGTCGTTGTTTCCTCCGGTGGCTTTTCCTCTGAGAATCCTTTTTAATGCTGACTTCATCGATGCAAATGTTAAATCCGTGCACGCCGTAAGTGCTAGCTGTCTACTCTTTTCCTCGAGATACGCCGTATCCAGGAGTTAAAACGCCAACACAGCGTCTGGCAAGGTCATGTTGTACTTCTTCATGCGGTTGTATCTTTGCTCAAAGTCTATTATATAGTTTGCCATGGACACCGCGCCGTCTTTCGATATCAAGTCAAAATACGACTATGCGTCATACACGCAGTCTTTTTCTTCTCTCAAGAACACTGTATCCAATTTAGCAAGCAGTGTTTCCATACCGTTGTCTTTGTTTAGATCGTCCGCGGATATTTCCAAGGCAGTCTCTCTGGCTCTTCCTTCGATTCCCAGCGCCACTGCAAGTGTCTGCTTCTTTTTGTCCAAATCCATTACAAGTCGCCACATGCTAACTTCATTTTTCCAGCACTCGTATGGCCTGGCTTCGTCGAATTTCGGCTGTACTTTATAATTGGAAACTGTCCTCTGCTGCCATGAAAATTCCAAGACACCACGCAGAAAAGTTTTAACTTGCTGCTCCTTTTATTCCGCCATTTCCCTCCAGTCGCTAGAACATTCTCCTCGCCAGTCTCACAGGAACTTCTTCAGTTAGGTTCAGCCAGAACCTTTCTGGGATTTTAAGATGACCAATTGTCATTGCACTTTGGCATGGCAAATGTGAAGGATAATCGATTGCTTTGAATTCATTTGGACAGAAAGTTTACTGCTAAAGACTGTTTTTGTCATTATCCCATGGAGGTCTCAGAGAAAGGTGTGCGTTTAGTCCGCAGAGATGGTGAGGGGGTGGGTCCGCACCTAATGATGCCATAAAGGCCGAGATACACCAATCCAACGTCGGCCAAATGTGACTGACGCCTACCTTCTGTGGTGTCGGCCAAGACGTCGGCATGTCGCGTGGAAAAATGACGTAAATACACACCGCACAGACACCGACTATTACTCACCTTCAGCGCATGCGCGAAAAGTAATTCCCCTCCGTACCATCGAGGGCGGTAGTCATTCTTCCTAAAGGCAACTGGCAACCTCTTTATGGGGGCGGGATATAAAAACGTAAACAACTCATAACGGTGTTGACAGCGGCGGCCAGCTGGCGAAGGGAAAACGGGCGCTGGAACAAACTTCGTCCCCTTCTCATTCCCGAACGCATGGATGTACTCTGTTGTGGCATATCCTGGACCCTGTCGACTCCTGGCTGCCTAAAAGCTTTGGCCGTGCTGCCCTCCACGTTTTGGACGCGTTGCCGATCTCCAGCTTTTGAAGGAGCTTCCTCAAGACCGGCGGACGGAAGGGCCATGCACCCCTGCTGCTCCCACAAGGATTGACGAACAAAACGTTTATTTTGAGGGAGTTTCTCCTTTCCAACAACTTGGATTTCCTCTGCCTGACAGAGACCTGGACTGTCGCTGGTGAGTCCACCGCTATGATTGACGCTCCAAGGACGTCGGACCGAGGTGGAGGAACGGCGACCATTTAAAAAAAAAAATTATATATATATATATATATATATATAAACATTTAAATTATGTCTATTTACCACATCGATCACAGCTTTGGAGCTACCTTCTTTGAAGTCGGCCAATCTGTCACTGTGCTGTGCTGTGTCATTTACCGACCTCCAAAATACAATAAGGACTTTTTAAACGACTTTCTTGCTGAAATATGATCATATCCTCTTTATGGGGGACTTTAATATTCACGTGTGCTGTCCTGAAAAACCATAAAGTTGAGCTGAGTACTGTTTATCCGCGTTGTCACTTGCTCTTCTTGCCCGGTGCGCTGATTCACTAGCTCACAGCCAATCACAGTGATCAAATGCCCCCGACGCATGTCGAATTTGCTGGAAACGCCCCCACGACGTATTTCAACTCGAACCGACTTCACGACAGTAATTTATAAACTGATCAGACCCAACACTGGTCAGGCCCAACGCTGTCCGACTCCCGACGTCGGATTGGTGTATCTAGGCCTTAAGAGAGAGCACTCGCTCGTTTTCTCAGGTTGGGAGGGGCTGGTCCTTGGAGAGCAGAATGAACTAGAATTTCTCATAGAGGGGTGAATGGAGGAATGTATTTGGGGAGGAATGAGCATTTTAACATAGGTAAAAGCACCAAAAAGTAGATTTTTCATGTTACTGTCCCATTAAATTATCTTTTTAGATCCGTTTTTATTTATTTATTCATTAATTATTTCCCTCCCGGCAATTTGGGTCCTCCATAGATTGTGAGATAGGCTATTTTATGTTTTTCTGCCACTCAATCTTTAAATTAATACTGTTCATAAAGTGTCAGTTTAATGGGATAGTAAAATGACAAATTGTTCCCACTTCTCTATTTCACTGTTTACAACGTTTTTTGGAAAGTTTTTGATTTTTGTGGTCCTGTATAGTGGAATTACAGGTTTAAGGGCCAGAAATTGCAATCGTTACTCGAACTTATTGCAGAGAATGTTGATAGGCGTGATTTCACTAAGAAAAGGATATTTTACTACTATTCTAAATAGTGGGTGCTCAATTGCTTGCTAACTCACTATAACAGTTTGTGCATGCTGTCAGCAACAGGTGTAAAAAGGGCTGCCAAACTAAACAGACGATATGAGAGACAACAGTCAAGTGCAACAAGTGCAAAATTAAGTTTGAAGTGATAGAATTGGAAGGGTGAGTGGAAACAAACATATTACTAAGTTACAGAAAATAACTCTTTTGCTCCAATTATTTTTGATAAAACCAATTGTGACAATGTGCTGAAATGACCCTAACACATTGTGCGCAGTCAAGTTTGTACTGTACCTATTTTTGCATGCTAAGATGTATAGTAAATGTTTTGTGTTTTTCATGAGGTTCTGGCCCAGACGTCCTGCCTCGTCCACAGTGCCAGTGGAGTTACGACTCTTGCATCAGCCCCTGTTTCAAAACCTGCAGTGACCCCTCAGCAGAAGCATGTGTAGCCATCCCACAGTGAGACTTTTTTTGTTCACCATTGTTGAACTATGCTTATGATTGGACTGGTTTTCTGTAAGACAGTTTTTTGGATCTGTGCAGAGTGGAGGGCTGCCTTCCTGTCTGCCCCCTACAAATGGTCCTGGATGAAGTTACTCGTCGTTGTGTCTACGTCGAAGACTGTGAGTAGAATCCTTGATTTCACTGGTGTTTTTTGGATGCAAGTGTTTATGTTATCTTGCAATACTTGTGCATAGCACTCTGAACATAAACACAAACTATCAGTGGTATATCTTAGTGCCAATATCAATTCAATGACATATATGAATGGACTATTAATAGGCCCCTCAACCGTTGCCACTGTTACTGACAACAAGTAATTTTTTTCGCTGAAAAGTGTATGTATGCATGTTTGATGTTAGGATCCCTCTATGGAGTAATAAGAGCCTCAAAAAAATGAACTTCACTGTTTCGATCGACCATTCAGAGTATATGATCTCTGTATCATGAATTGTGACTGGCAGAGGTTAGGTTTACATTTCTCAGCGATTTATGTGTTTCGTTTCATTTCATTTTTGATGGTTCTGACCACCTGATACAGACGAACCTTTGAGTAGCACGCAGAGATATATCTTATAAGGGAAAATTTAAAATAGCCTCCGTACCGATAAAATGTGCATTTAGTGCTTCTCCCAGGCTTACTGGCACAACCCAATGGCGTAAATGTCGACGGTGCAGCCGATTCGTCACACCGGGGCCCCAAAAAATTGTGGTGGGTGGGGGCCCCCCAAAAAATTTGTACCGGGACCTCTCAGCCAGTGGCACAACCGCATGCCATACACCAGTGGTGGGCAAACTCGCTCGTTTCCCTGCTCCAACGCAGCTGATTCCAATCAACAGGGTCGTTATCAGGCTTATGCAGAGCTTGCTGATGAGCTTTATCAGCTGTGTTGGAGAAGGGAAACATCCAAAACCTGCAGGACTCCGGCCCTCGAGGACCAAGTTTGCCCACCCCTGACATACAGTGGCAGTTTCGATGTCGTGAAAGAAAATAACGTGAAAACTCCGTGGAGAAATCAATGTATTCAAGCGAGTGGCAACGTAACATGGCCGCCAGTGGCTTCACTTCTCCCGACACCGAGTAAGCGGCTTTGTAAGTCCATTCATGTAAAAGTTTATGTGTGTGTAAAGTATATCTATCTCTGTTTGCCTCTTACATACTGTTCATGGTTTTGGGTTTAGGTATTAAAGCCCCAGTTATTTTGCCCGTAATTCCAACCAGTGCCATGCCAAGCTTTGGGCCTTTGTCCTCGACAACAACCACTGCATCACTAAAAACTATTAGCCCATCTGCCCCGTCTCACTCTTCTCCAACCACCAAAATCACCAGCACTGCTCCTGCTGTGACCACACCACTGCCAATTTCTGATGAGTCAACTCGACCAACCATCCCCCCCTCCACCACTGCACTTCCTGAACCTCCCAAAACAGCAGCACCTCGTTCACCATTGCCCCCCACTGTAAGGCCTGAGGTGGAGGAACCTTTGTTGAGTGTGAAAGTGACCGAAGCCCATACCACTGCTGAGAGTGCCACAATCAGCCCCTTTGGATCCAGTACTCCCTTTGCAATCACTTATCTTTTCTGGCTAACATCCACCAACAGGCCCACTGACTCCCTCCGGCCTCACTTCACCCCCAAACCCCCGCCCACCACAACAGTAACCACGCGCTCTACTGAGGGGCCAGTGCCCACTTCTCCGCTTGCCGTCGAGGAGTCCACGGAGACTCCACATTCAGTACTGGTGTTCCCATTTGGAACCACTTCTCATATGCCACCAGTTTCAGAGAGTTCAACGGTGACAAAACAGACCACTGTACCCAGATCTACTGATACTACATACACAGAGTCTAGGAGCACGAAGCCTGCAACACTGGGGAGAACTCTCCCAGTCGCACCCATCACTCCTGCTTTACTGCCCACAGCCTCTTTAACCACTTCTTCACTTATTACCCCACCTCCTGTCAAAACACCAACTGCGTCTTGGGCAACAGAAGCATTGACTTCAGCGACAACCACGCACTCAGTCGCTCCAGTTGAACCCTTTAAAACCGGTACAACAACACAGAAGACAATAGCTCCTCCCATTCCTGTGCTTGCCACTGAGACGGTACTTTTAACCACCCCAGCTACTCCTGAGATACCAGCATCATTGCCAGTCCACATCGCTCTGACTACACCTGTGTCCAGTTCTGCTTCTGTTACCTCAGACCAGCAAGCAACATCAAAGACAACAACCATTCTTGAATTTACTGTGTCCAAAATAACTTCTTCCACCATATCAATGACTGCTCAGCCACCCCCTGAGCTTACAGCCATTTCTGAGTTTACTTCCACTCTGTCTACAACTTCAAAACCTCCAGAGATTGCTGTAGCCAGCACCGTCGCAACAAGCCCAATTTTATCAGCAAAATCAACTGTAACTTGGGTAATTCCCAAGGAAACTGTTATTCCTCCACTATCACCAAGCTCCATCACACAGACCTCACAACCATGGCGTCCTCCCCATTTCCTCACCACTTCCAGCCAGCTGTACAGTCCCACAACAAAGACAACACCGCAGCACACGTCTCGAATTGTTCCACATGTGGTCAGTTTGACTAAAATCACTGAAGTACCTCGACCTCCAGTGTCTAGGCCAGTCATCACCTCTACTACTCCATCTACAGTTACAACCACAACTGCTAAGACTACATCTCATAGGATGTCTACTGCAGAATTTACGACCAAGACACATGTTACACCAGAACGTCCCCCGAGACCCGATTTTCCTGATTTTTCTCTCACCATAGGACCTACAAGACCTGCCACTGTTACCACCACCCTCAGACCAGTCACAGTGACGACACATCCAGTAACAAGCAGAATGGAATTTACAAGACATACAACCACACCAATCTTACCTGTCTCTCTACCTGACACAACTTCTTCACCTTCAACAAAAACCTCCCCTGACATGGTCACCATACAGCTTGTGTCAACTGTAAGATCTGCATCTGCTGCTGCTGCTGCAACAACAACTACAACTGAAGGCACACTGATGACCTCTATCAGACTGACACAGAGAGTTCCAGTGACAACAAGAGGTTCAACCACAATCACATCAACCGAGAGGCCAATCACATCCAGGGTAACTATGGAAACAAGACCGCTTGCAACAGCCACCAAACCAACCAGCTCACCAACTGTCACGCCACAGCCAGACAAAACAACTGTATTAGGAGTTCCATCTCCAACCATATCCACATCAGCAGAAGCATTGACCACACCAATAGCAACAACGATTGCAGCCACAACAACACCCACATCAGTGGCCCCACTTCCCATGCCTGAGCCAACCATACCAATCTCTGGCCTGACAACTACAGAATCTGACACTTTGCAACCAGTGACATCTCCACCACTAGATATAACCATCCAGACTCAAGAACCTAGTATTCTTCCTCCTAGTATAACTTCCATCCCTGTAACAACGGTCCAAACAACTGTGCTGGATAGGCTGAATCGCACCAGCTCTGGAGTAACAGCACCTCTTGTGTCTGTGGACAAAACCAAGCCTACATCAGATATCATCACATCCACAACTGTATCATTCACAAGGATGTGCACGGTGAGTTCACTTTACATCATCCACATTTATTGATCATGTTCACTATATTTTCATGGTGCTAGATTATTGTGTAAATGCTCAAAGCATCTTTTTATTTTGCCATATTTTGTCCTTCCAACTACTATTTTTTGACCGATTCGAATGATTCCAAATTCAACATGTTCCAAAAATTCACGCTTAGCGGGAAATTACTTTTCTCCTTCCAAACATTTACAGTTATATTACAATTCAACATTTTTCACACCAAAAATCCCCACTCATTTCAGACATTCAACAATTCACTCCCATTCAAAATTCAAAATGTTCAACTCATTCAATTCACCTTGGGATCAATTTTCAACATTCCCCCAATTCACTCATAGCAAAAAATCCATACTTTTCACTCAGCATGGCACATTTTTAATCAACAAAATCCTCACTCATTTTGATTAGGATTAGTGCTTGGGTAAGGTTTAGGGTTTAAGGGCTCATATCGTTCCTATTCAAAATCCATTCAATTCAATATAATTTCACAAAATTCCATATAATTGCATATCATTCAATATCATTCCAATCATTCAATGCATGGATTTTAACCTCTACTTTCAAGATCATTCTATATCAGGGGTCCCCAACTAAATTGGCAAGAGGTCCACTAACCGGATCAACCCAATTGACCGGGCGGGGTACGGACATGAAAAACACCCAACTGCAATCATTTAATTTTCTGCTTTTTTATTCAATTGCAAACAAGTCAATTAATTGACAAAACAAAAAAATATTTCTTAAATAATTTAATACTTATTTTTAGTCTATTGTTAAAATATTTATTTCATTAATTTCTTTTTTGTGCAGATATTCAATTGTTAAATCTTTCAAGGAAGGGTCCCCATCATTAGTTATGAATACAACAATTTTAACATTATTTCTTTTCTCTTTCAGCATTTCCTCTATGGCCAAATATATGTCCTCTCCTCTCGTATGTGTTTTCAAAGCTGTGATACCTAAAATGTCTTCAATAAATGTTTTAGTCTCCTCGTGATAGAATCGGACATACACCAAAATCTGACGCAATACAACGGGCACTTTGATGGCGCTGTCAGGGTGCACACATCCTCCGAGAGCAGCGCTGCTCGTTGTTGTCAGTTGTTGCTTGTTCTTAAGTTGCTCTCCTTTCTCTTCAAATAGCGTGTCGGCCATTGCTGCCAAACATTCCTCGACCATTCCGGAGTCAGTAAAAGGATTTTTGTGTTGCGCCCACTCCACGCGTAGTGAGCGCTCATAGGCAGATACAATTAAAGCATACGCCTCAGTCCATTCTTCATCACGTTTATCGTGAGAATGCGTGTACCCCGAAAAACAAAACAAATTGCGAGGTTACCGGACCCCGGCTCTGTCAAAGGACCCCGGCTCAAGCACAGCTGCCCTGACGCGCCTATTCAAAAATCGTTTATTAGTGAAACTGAATATATTCCCCCTACCCTACATATTCTTGGAGGTCCGGATGAAAGGGTCTCGGGGTCCGGATCTGGACCGCGGTCCGCCATTTGGTGACCCCTGTTCTATATCGTTCAATGTAATTTAATATCATTCCAAAGCATTCAACATTTGACATAATTACACATCTTTCAACATCATTATACCTTATTTAGTATGATTCCACATCTCAACATTTTCTTCATTCACCATCTTAACATTCACATGAATTTTCTCCAGAAATTGCTTCATCTAGTTATAATAGAATTTAATTGCATGAATCAACCGTTGAAAAGAAAGCAAAGATTTCACAAATGAAAACATTACATTATTTGTACAGATGTTGAAAAAAACTGCACGATTTTAATGTTTCTTCTCTTTATGTTTTTACATCAGCCTCCATTTGCAGAGATTGTTGACGAGTGCACCAAGTTCATCTGTGTCAACAACCAGCTCGTCTTGTTCAATAAGTCCCAAAGCTGCCCCTTCTCCTCTAAGCCGGTAAACTGTGGCCTGCTTGGCTTTGCCATATTGGTCAATGGTGACAAATGTTGCCCCCAGTGGGAATGTCCATGTAAGAGAAACACAAAAATGATTTAATTATAAATAACCCTGTGTTATGTAAGCATAAGGTCATTGTAACTTAAATTATAGTTCAAAGAGGATCATTATGTCACTATTTCATTGTTTCCATTCCAGGTCGCTGCTCTGTATTTCCAGACTTGAATGTGATCACATTTGATGGAAATAGTGTTGCTATCTATAAAGCTGCCTGGTTTATAGTGACCCAACTATCCAATGAGACTGTCAGCGTTCTGGTTCAGGAGTGCCCCGTAGGATCAGAATCACCAGTAAGCACCAAAACTTACTGCCAATTTATTGTAAGTCACTTTTTGAAATGTATGAATGTCCTTTTTAAAGCTTCAGTGGAATTTTACGAACCTGTGTCTGGTGTCACTCAACATCACCCACAATTCCAACCACATCATCATCGACAGGCTCCAGAGGAGGGTAGGACAAAACATGTTATTTGCTTTGTATTTAGTAACTCAAACGTGAGGCCAGTGAAATCGATCCTTAACACAAGCAAATTGCAAACTTTTCCCACAGCTCTATGTCAACTCACGGTACGCCAGGCCTCGTTTCAAAAAGTTTGGTTTTGAGATCTACGACACGGGCAACATGTATCTGATCCGAAGCCCGGCTGGTCTCAAGCTGCAGTGGTACCACAGCACTGGGATGATGGTGATCGACAGTGACAGCCCCAGCCCCGGCAAGAAGCTGCCCACCTTGGGGCTTTGTGGTATGAACTGGCTTAATTAGTCAATTGTATTTCATTTTGCATCAATTCATAGAGAACACACAAAGACCATACAACACCAAACTCAAAGTTCAAAGCTAGAAAATCGAATACATATGGGTCCTAAAATTCGTATTCAGAGATACATATTTGCCTACAAGGGTACAAATTGCAAGGGTCCATTTATTTACCCTGTTTAAGGTGTACAATAGATGTACCCCCCTTGGGGTACTGCCCCAGTGAAGAGCCATTTGACCCCTAAAGCTACAAATTGAACACCTTTTTTCCAACTGTGCCCTCTTTGATACCAGTCGTCAAAACACATATCCTTGGCAGTAAAAACTATCATTATGTTCTCCCTTCCCCTCTAGGTTTCTGTGATGGAGACCCAAGTAATGACCTGACTCTAGCCAATGGCAGCACTGTGGGGAGGAGCGAGGATCCATCACTCTTCATCGACAGCTGGCAGGTTCCCAACACCACCAGTTATGTCAGTCACAGTCGGCGTCGAGAATTCAACTGCTCCACCAGTGACTGCTCCCAATGTCTGGTCATGCTGCAGAAACCGGCTTTCTTCACATGTCATGCCTTTGTAGGTTTACACATTAATCAAGCAATTTACAGCGACCAACCAGTCGGACGTTTCACCAAGTGATGAAAGCATGCGATTCCCAGTTTGCAAAGATGAATGAAATCATGTTTGTTTTTGTTTTATTCTAGGTCTCTCCAAGTACTTTTTGTGAGGTTTGGGTCCAAGATGTGGAGTATGTAAACAACCAGTGTGTGGCACTGGCTGCCTACGCAGCCTCTTGCTCTAAATTCAACATCTGTATTGAGTGGAGAAGAACAGATTACTGTCGTAAGATTGTATCCCCAAAACACATTCACCTTCAATCATTGTTTTTTTTTCTTCACGGTTTTCAGCCATATTTGGGATTTTCCAACGCATGTATGACAGCTTTTACTGATTTTGACTGAAGTATGAAATGTGTTATCCAAAATTAAACCTTTCATTATTCTTAGAAAGTTGAAACCGTAAATCCACCTTTCAAAATTATGGCGGATCAAAACTGCCAAAATTATAAAAAAATAAAAAAATAAAAACGAATATTAAAAATAGAATTCAAACATTAGACACAAAAATAAATTTAAATGTAAATAAAAAAATTAAATTAAACAAATAAATAAGTAAAAGTGTAAATAAAAATGAATATAAAACATATCATTCAAAAATTAAACACAAAAATAAATATAAATAAACATAAAAACAAAAAATATAAATAAATAAATTAAACTAAAAATAAATACAAAAATAAAAAACAAGATTCAAAAATTAAAAATAAATATAAAAATAAATGTGGAAATAGTTGTTTTTTTTCCCATTCGTATTTATTTTTTGTGTATTTTTTAAATTATATTTTTATATTTGTTTTTATTTATATATATATTTATAATTTTGGCAGTTTTGGTCCTCTATACAAAACGGGGTGGTCTTAAAATACTACTTCATTTAATATAACAATTCTTGTCTCCCTTCCTGTAGCCTTCATGTGCCCTGAACCTCTCCGCTATCAAGCCTGTCTTCCAGCCTGCACGTCTCAATCATGTTACAACCAGGATTTCGACTTAGACCCCGAACACTGCTCAGGCCTGACCGAGGGTTGCGCCTGTCCTGAAGGAACGCTACTCCACCGGCCATACACTGTACTCTGCATACCCCCAAACAAGTGTGGTAAGATCCCGTAATATTTGTCTGTATGGACAAAAATGACATGTAAGCACTTGTACGGTAATTGTGATGTTTGTGTAGCCTGCACTGACAGTTCTGGCGTTCCACGTGCACACGGTGAGGTGTGGAAGGCCTCAAAGGACTCCTGCTGCATGTATCGCTGCGACAAGGACACGGTCATCCCAGTGGAGTACAACTGTTCCACCGCCGTGGCGCCTGTGTGCCAGCGAGCAGGGGAGGTGGTCGTCAGTCTGGCGGATGACACCAGCTGCTGCCCTCGGAAAGTCTGTGGTAAGGCCGCAGAGGAGATTTGAGTGTCCACAAGCAGTGCGGCATGAAGGTCATCAAGTTATTAAAATTGATAAGATGATGTCATATGACTTTGCAGTGTGTAATCAGACTCATTGTGACCTTCTGCCTCCTGACTGTGAATATGGGGAGAAGCTAGTGTCGTACTATCAAAAGGACTCATGCTGCCCAGACTATGTTTGCGGTGAGTACACGGTGACCAAACGGGGTGATATTTCTGCTAGTGCTGAGCGATTAATCTATTTTATCAGTTAATTGGAGTTTGTTAATGGCTTCTATAGTTTGAAGCACATTTCTATTGACTTGCACTGCTGCCCCTTAACCACATGGCTGCGAACAAACAGAAGCTAATTTACTAAAGCAGAGTCAGAATTTTTTTTTTCTTCTATTATTTCTGTTAAAGACGATTCAAAAACTTGAATTAAAAAAACTGTTTCAAAGCTTGTTAGAAATTAATTAGTCCTTTATCTGGATATTAAATAAACTACATGTTGGTTACAGAGTGTGATCCCACAAGTTGTGAGGCAGAGATTCCCTCTTGTAGAAGTGACCAGTCTTTAATTGCAACCAGAACTGATGATAGCTGCTGCCCGACTCACATCTGCAGTAAGCATCAAACTTTTCTAAACAATTATTTCAGAAACTAGTGTAGCAGGTTTCCTACTATAATCATTTGCGTGTCGTACAGTGGGATTAAGTGAGTGTTTGTTTCCTGTAGTCTGTTCATCTTGTGCGGACGTGCCGCCAAAGTGTCAGGATGGGGAGGTTTTGACTGTGAGCCATAACACCACTGACCACTGCTGCCCCTTCTACCAATGTGGTCAGCTCACACAAACATTTACACAAACCAAAATCACATCTTTTTACTTTCAGCTATTACTAATTAATTTACGAGAGAAACTGCACAGTTCTTTCATAAATTGAACATTACAAATATGGATAGTTTTAAATGTACTTATTTTATATTTACTTTTTTTTTTGTACAGAAATTCACATTTTTATTGACTCGTTAGATTAGATTAGATTGATTTCTTTTTTTTTTTTAATGATCAAACCAACTAGTGCCACTGGGGAGTTATATTAGGGTTGTTAAAATTAGTGTATTCATTTTGATTTAATTTAAAGTTCCTTTAATGCCACTCATTTTTTAATGCGCGATAAATGGCAGCCGCTTACTTGGAAAGCCTGTACTGGGGGAATTCCAGTTGCAACGCAGCAGACACGTCCATATAAATATTTAGCAGTAATACATTTAATAATACTGCATATATTTGTGGAGACTAGAGTTAAGTTGTATTTTTAATGTTTTTAATTTCACAAGTAGCACTTAATATAAAAAGTAAAATGCACTGAGCTGTCACCAAAATCTCACTAATGCAATAATGCAATCTAGTGGCAGAAAAATTACCTCAACACAAATCAATATCACACTCGGGTTTTTTTTTCACAGTAGGCTACATTACATCTTTTTTAATGTAACTAAATTTTATGAATTATTATGAAATGACTGTATCAATGACTAAAAGATGCAGCCATATTTCTATTAGTTTAACTTGTTTTTTCACTTTTATTTTACCAAGAGTATGAAAACTTGGAAAAATATATTTTATTGTACATTTTATTGTAAATTTAGAACAGATACAAAATGTACGATTAATCGTGAGTCATGCGATTAATTATGATCAAGATTTGTTATCACCTGACAACACCCCTAATATATATATATATATATATATATATATATATATATATATATATATATATATATATATATATATATATATATATATATATATATATATATATATATAAAATATGTGTGTGTGTGACTTTGTGTTTGTGTGTAGTATGTGAGCCCTCCAGGTGTCCTCAGCTCAACTGTCCTTTTGGGATGTCACTGGTGACGATGTCCAGTTCAGATCACTGCTGTGCCAACCACACATGCGGTATAACATTCAATATATGAACTTTATTATATTACAGTATGTTCTGACGTGTAGCATTCACAGTATGAACTCAATTATTTTGGTCTTTTAAGTATTTCCAAACTTAATGTCATGTTTTCATGTTTCAGTATGTTCCTGCGACAAGATTACCCCTCCTAAATGTCAACTGGTATGTTCAAGTTCTGAAATTTAGACCTTTTTTTGCAATCTATTATAGGATGTATGAGCTGTATGTGAGTTGTTTAAATATTGCCCTTGATCATATTTCATCAGCGGTCTTCAAGTTAACCCCCCCCCCCCCCGACATGGCCCAGTTTCATATCAAGAGGTATTTTGGCAGACTGGTACTGCATTAAAACGTGAAACAAACATGCTGGAAGTTAGGGACCCCTTTTGGAACAACATATATTAAAATAAAAGTAGTTATTTTATGTTGGTGTCCATAGTTTATTAAATTTCAGTGTGCTTTTGATTGTGTTGTGCAGGGAGAAGCTCCTCAGCTGGAGCAAGCCTTCTTGTCTGACACACAGAATCAATGTGCCTGCAAAAGATACAAGTGTGGTGAGTATTGTTGGTTCAAAATGCCTCAAAATTCTGTGAAACAACCCTGCAACCTCGACCGTGGATGCGTGTGCAGCGCGAGAGGCGGTGTGTGTGTATAAGGGGGCGATCCAGGGGGTGCTGCGGCCCGGTCAGACTCTGGTGGAACATCGCGAGGACGGCTTGTGCTACAGCCGACAGTGCAGCCGCGTCCTGGACATGTCAAGCGGTTTTCACATACTGCGGACCAGCAGCACCAACTGCTCTGCCCTCTGCCAACGAGTAAGCCATCAACTGGGAACCTTTTTTGATTCCACGATCTAAAAAATGTATCCGCATTCTACAGTAATTAAATCTCATTCTGGAAGTGGAAAATGAATGTTTTAATAATTTTCTAAGTAAATATTCAGTATGAAAGATTGATGTTTGCTTCTGACCTGTTGGCTTAGTTGTAATGTAATCTTTGTGTGTGTGTGTGTGTGTTGTAGAATCAGATCTATATCCCTGCAAAAGACCAGTCAACATGCTGTGGCGTTTGTAAGAATATATCTTGCCTTTATACTCACGAGAATGAGTCGACAATTCTCTATAAGGTGGGCAATTAGTGTCAATACAATCAATAAATATTATTGTTATATGATTTTTATTTGACAATAATTTGTTCGTTGCAGCCACACTAGTCTAAATACGGTATTCTGGTTAATATTGCGTTAGTGGAATACGAGTTAAGCAGCAAAATCCAGCAGTTTTTATCGAAATCAGAAGGCGGTCATTTTGCCAGCTGTGAAAATGACATCACAGTTGTTCAGGTTTCAGGTAACAACCAATCACAGCTCAGCTTCAGAAAACAGGTGAGCTGTGATTGGTCGGTGCCTGAGCCCTGAGCAACTGTGATGTCATCTTCAGTCGACAGCAAGTGGCAAAATGTCCGCCTTCTGATTTTGATAAAAACTGCTGGATTTTGCTGCTTAACTCGTATTCCACTAACGCAATATTAACCAGAATACCGTATTTAGACTAGTGAGGTCATATTGTTAAGAAATATATGAAATATGTGTTTTCAGCCAGGGAGATCTTGGGTGTCCAGCTGCATGACGTTTGAATGCACAGACACTCTATCTGGGCCGACACTCATCTCCTACCCCTTCAGCTGCCCCCCCTTCAATGAAACAGAGTGCATGAAGGTCAGCTTTATCAAACATGTTCCATAAACACTTGTCCATCTTAGGGTCCCTACTCACTCATGACACAATTGAGGTTAAGGATGGATTGATTTGTATAAGCAATAATCAGTTCTGACAAACGATCAACTGTGTAATTGTTGTCATGATTCATGACTTTTTCTGTTTTGCACACAGATTGGAGGAACCATCGTAAGTTACATGGACGGATGTTGCAAGACATGTGAGTATGTGAGCATAGCCCAGCTGTAATGTAGTTAGCGTAGAGCTGTAGGCTGCAGCTGACACTCACCTGTCGCCCAGCATGCCTCCAACACATAATATTCTCCTGTGCAGTATGAATTCACCACCACAATGTCAAATTGGCTTCTTGTTCTGCTGTCAGGATTGTCTTCGTATTCACATTAGTGTGCTTTTTTCAGTGTACTTTTCAGTGAAAGGAACAGGCTTCTGTTTTAAAAGTAGCCATCACTGAAAAGCACCTGAAAGCATGTAAGTGGCTTAGTGGTTCATGTGCTGCAGCTTACCAACATGTACAAATTCCACCAGGTACTGGATTCCCTCTCTTCCCTTTCCCCGTTAGCTCCCTGACTCCCACAGTAAACACAAACTGTGAAAGAGGTACCAAAACCACTAGGATTACCAGTGCTATTGTTGATATTCAACAATGTACTCCCTCCCTCCATGGTGTTACTGATATAACACACCAAATGTTTAATTGCAACCTCCGGGCCCCAAGCGGGACAGTCCTCTCAACTGTTATCTCATTTCAGACAAACAGAGCATACAACAATATGCAGGCATTCTCACTAAAGTACACAACTCGAGATTTGGACATCAATATACTGTACAAATGCATGAAAACTAATAGCTTAAAAATCAGTCGTCGTTGAACCGGGGGTTCACTGTATTTGTTATGAAAATATGCATGACAGCAAAGGCAAACTAAACCATTAATCTTATTCTACATTACAGCATGACTATGGTGTATGCATGGATTTCTCACAAAAAAGAAGTAATTTCCTACTCAAAATTAGGTGGCGTTCCTTTTGAGGTCACACATGAGAGGACTGCAACATGTACAGTACATACAGTACGTGTCCTGCTTTCCCTGCAGATCTGTACACAAAACTACATGTGCTCCACTTTTAGCACTGTCTGGGCAGTGCATTGTTGATTGCCAACAATGTGCTGTTGGTAGAATAGAGGCCCAGTAGTCCGCCTTAGACATCTGCATGTCTTCCATAGTTACAAAGTAGATAGTGATGTGGTTTGCTGTTCGTGGACATTTTCCCATGTAGCTGCTCTAGAAGGTTGGCATGCTGCTGCATTACATACCTACACAAAATACACGTTGTCATTTAAATGTTTCACAATAGACTGATGCATTTCACAAAAATGCATAATTCTGTTTTTAGATTCAAATAATGACATCATAAAGTATTTGGGCCTGTGTAAAAGACCCCCACAGGTGGATGACTTTAATGACTGTCCCCTCATGGGAGCTTGGCTCCCACTGACTCCCACGTAACTTGAACCCTGACTGTGCCCTCCTCTTGACAAAGGAGTGCATGGAGTTGATTGTGCCTGATGGCTGTAGATAGTGTATATTAATTTAAAAGCTGATCCTTCAAGCTTGAAATATTTTCAGAGGTGCCAAATACAGGTCCAGAAAGTAAAAATCCTGCCACAGTTAGCCTCAGGTGCTAGTTAGCTAGCTCCCTAGCTAGCTCCCATGGTGCTTGTTTACCTGCTAGGGAGTGAGATAGCTCGCTGGCCAGAACCAATGGTGCTCGTTTAAGCATAGGTGTCAAACTCCGGTCCTCGAGGGCTGTAGTCCTGCAGTTTTTGGAGGTTTCCCTCTTCCAACACAAGCTGATTCCAATTAGCAGGATTGTTATCAGGCTTATGCAGAGCTTGCTGATGAGCTGATCATATATCAGCTGTGTTGGAGAAGGGAAGCATCCAAAAACTGCAGGACTCCAGCCCTCGAGGACCGGAGTTTGACACCTATGTGCTAGGGAGCTAGCTAGCTAGTCAAACTGTGGCGGCGTTTTTCCTTTCTGGACCTGGATTTACCACCTCACACTTGTTAGTTTTTATCATAGCATATCATAACATCATCCTGTTTTTATTTAGTCCATTTTTAGTCAACTATAAATCTAACATTTTAGTCTTTATTTCAGTCGAAGAAAACATAATTTAATTTGTCTAGTTTTAGTCAACAAAAACTGTCAATGTTTTAGTCTAGTTTTAGTCAGGACAATCATTTTATTGATAATATTGAACATTTCAGATCTAAAACTATTTCACATAAAATGTTCTCTCATATTTTTGATGAATAACAACTTCGCCCACAATTACAGTATATCACCAAGTGGCTATATGGCTCCATGCTATGTGCTAGTAAGTTAGCCAGCATTAGTTAGCGGTCGGAACGTTATAGCCTTTGGATTGATGTTATATTATAATTATAATATATATTTTTTAAACCGTTCACCGTGAATGAGGGTTTTAGTCCAGTCTAGTCTAGTTTTAGTCCGGTGAAAAATGTGTGTTGACTAAATTATTTTTGTTTAGTTTTCATTGATGAAATTAACACTAATACATAAGAAAGTCTCATAGGTTGTCATGCTAACCCCAAGATGAATCCCAGCAGTTCCTCAGCGAGTTGTTCAATTTGATCGCAATGATTACTTCACCATTCAATTACAAACGATCACTTGTTATACCACAGTTTTTAAAAGTACAGGCATGACTACAGCCTCTTAATAGATTGACCCGTCAGCAAGTCCAAACATATTCAGACTCGAGTTAAATGTGGCTCTGGCATCACCACTGAAGCACTTGAAAGTGGCGTGACGGCGACTGGAACAAAGCGAGCTTGACTCGCTTTCATGGTGATGCCACAGAATTAAATAGCTTGACGGTGTGATTAGTCTTCTATCCATCACTCGCACGTGATAGCTGCACGATGTTTTCTTCTGCTGTGGTTCACGTGAGTGACTTGTTGGTGTTTAACATGAAAAGGCACTTCTGAAAGAGTACAAGTGACATCCTCAAAGTCATCGAGGTCCAGGCAGGACTAACACTTCAGCAGCAATATTGTTTTTACTTCAAATCACACAAAAAAAAATCCTGGGTGCATAACAGATGTTGCACATCTATGCATGTAGAAGCAAAGTTAACAACCAAAATAGTGCAAATACTGTATACAGTACATATCATCATAACATCTTAAATTATTTTTTTAAAATCTTTTTCATGTACCTTAAGGATTTAAAAATGTATTTAAGTTCAGTTTGGTTCTCTTACTTTTTTTATTTTTATGTTCTTAAAATTCTTAAATCCTGCAGCTTGTGCATGATTGTGAACATCAGTACTCTTCTTCCTCCTCACCCTTCACTTTCAAGTGCTCCCTTCTCATGGGTTTTGCTATGTTACAGGCCAGGATGCTGTTTGGGTTTAATTGGTTTCAATTTGGTTTGGTTGCCTCTGGCTATGTGTGAACAGGCAAAGAAGATGGGAAGTCGTGTCAGAAGGTGACAGTGAGGATGACTATCAGGAAGAATGACTGTCGCAGTAACAGACCGGTATGTGCCATGCGTCTCTCTCTCTCTTCCTCACACTCACTCACTTACTCACTCACTTTTTTGGTTATTTATTCATAACATCCAAAAAGTTTGGTCAAATGAATAACCCACAGAACAATTTTGTATTTTATTTTATTTTTAAAATTTTACCAATTGACTCAAAACATTGGGTTGTTCGATGGGTTTTTGGATTCAATGAATAAACCCATAAAGTTGGGTTGCTTGGGTTGATTTATGTTGTGGGTTCTTCATTTGACCAAACTTTTGGGGTTAAAAAAAATAACCCAAAAAGTTGGGACACATTACATTTTGTTTTTAAATTTAATTTAATTAAATAAGAAAAAAATATATATAAAAATAAATTAAAAGTACAAATATATACAGTATAGTATAGATACACAGTATACTGTTTATACATAAATTTAATTTGCTATTTGGGTTATATTTGGCCCAACTAATTGAAAGTGAGATGAGAATTTTTGTTTTACTACCACTACTTACCTACTACTACTACTACTACTGTTGCTACTACCATCACTACCACCTCAATATGAACAAAAAAAAATAATATATATATTTTTTCTCAATATGTGTTTTTTCCATTTTTCACAAAATGCACATATGATAAAGTTTATTGCCAGTCTGTACCTATGACATTTTCATAGCTGCATAATAATCATTTACTCTCAAAACTCAGAGGATCTGCTGACACCACTTTATTTAATACATACATGCAAGTTTCAAAATGTAATTATTTGATTTAGATAATTTTTTTATGTTGCTAGCTTTATTTTATGAATTGAGATCAAATAATAATGGTGGTAATTACATCAACTTAATTTGGCATTTCATGTACACTCAAAATTCACTGTTGGTCGGCTGAAAACAAAATTCAAGTTGGCATAACTTAATAAACATAACTTGATAACTTAATTTTTCTCAACATTGATTCCATTTTGATGATTTGAATACTCCCACAATGCCTTTCACAATGTTCAAGCTGTTAATACCAGAGTATTCATTTCTGTTCTCTATAATGTATTTTGCGTAGTGAATTGTTGAGGCTAAATATATTTTATTAGAGTGTAGTTACTGCAAAATAAGTGATTATCAATGTGGTGATTTGTCTGTTACTGTAGTTTCTATAGGGAAATTTAGAAAGCCAAACTGCTACTAGTCAATAAACATTGTATGGAAGCCTGAAAGTGTCAAAATTAAATTTGAATAAACATTTTGAAATAAATATCCTTTAGATAAATAACAGGCAATTATGTAATGTGGCCATTAAATTGTAAAATGTGTTAGTATTATTATGAAAAGTGTTCATGCTATTCTTTAATATGTAACTAATATTTTATTTTTGATTAAATTTTTAATAATGATTATTTTAACAACGTCATACTTAAAAAACTTTTTTTTTAATGTTTTTATAAAAAGGACATTTAATTTATTTTCCAAGGTTTTATAAAATAAGAAAAGTTTTTTTTACAAAGTCAGTTTTTATTTCATAATGTCCTTTTCCACAATGGCCTTTCTATTGCATATTGCCGTTTTACAGCCGCATGACTTGGTGTGTTGTCAATCAAAGTCAGTGGGTTGGGCCTCCTGTTTGATCCTCTACAATCGATTCGTTTTCCTAAACACGGGTTATGACCGTTGTTAGTCGGCAGTGGTTGCGTCGAGTGTGGTCACCAGCGTTAGCATTTAGCGTCAAAGCTGGACTGTTAATTGAACTTCCAAACTGTGATACTGCCTCATGCTGCATCCCTCTCTCCGGTGAAGGCCTTAAGACATTATGACCCGATTCCAAACGATTTGCTACTTCTCGGAGTACTTCTGAAAGTGACTTGTCTCCCGCAGCCATTCTTTCACAAACCCGCGATTGCCACGACTCCTCATCAGCCAATAAACTCTCCACGCGTGAATCGATACTGCAAGTTCTGCTACTCATGTCTGTATAACGGACTCAGCCAATCACGTAACTGGCTCCGCCTCATGTGATTTGATTGACAAGGTCAAGTAATTCGGCTGTAAAACGCCATTATGTAATAGAAAGGCCATTGTGGAAAAGGACATAATAAAATAAAAACTGACTTTGTAAAAAACAACAACGTTCTTATCTTATAAAACCTTGGCAAATCAATTAAATGTAATTTTTATAATAAAAAAAAAGTATGACGTTAAAATAATCATTATGAAATAAAATATTTGTTACATATTAAAGAATAGCATGAACACTTTTCATAATAATACTAACACATTTTACAATTTAATGGCCACATTACATGATTGCCTGTTGTTTTTATTTATTGAATTTTTGACACTTTTGGGCTTCCATAACATTGAAGCTAAATGACCATGTCATGATTCTTTTAAACAGTACAGTGTCCTACAATCTATTGCAAACTGTATCATTTATTACTTTTATACTGCAACATTTTTACAGTGACTTTGTGTTTTAATGTCAAGTTGACTTGGCATTTTTTTTCTGTATCATCTGTACCAAACACCATCTTCAGCGGTTGCCTCTGTCCTGCAGGTCAACATCGTGTCATGTGACGGCAAATGTCCGTCTGCCAGCATCTACAACTACAACATCAACACGTACGCTCGTTTCTGCAAGTGTTGTCGGGAGATGGGGCTGCAGCGGCGCTCCGTGCAGCTCTACTGCAGCGGCAACTCCACCTGGGTCAGCTACAGCATCCAAGAACCCACCGACTGCTCCTGCCAGTGGTCCTAGAATGCTGATTGCAATAAACTCGCCACACTCAAAGGTTCAGGTCCTGCCTAACAGAGTATATACTGTGGAGAAAAAAAAATCTCTGGAAGGGAAGTGATCAGGGCAGAAGCACAGAGATGGCAGCTGCAAACATATGGCACACTGTGACATTTGAACTCTGACCTCTCGGGGCTAGAGAGACAGATTTACTTTGCAGGGATAGAACTAGTCACAAAAAAAGAGGAGTTAAAGAGGATAACCAAAAAAGAATGGCTTGTGCTTCATTCATGAAATTTAAGAATTACTATTAGCATTCTGTGGACTGTATCAGGAAGGAGGGGGAAAAAAATCATCTTTATTTTACTGTTTTTTTGGCTTGTTTTGTTTTCATCAATTACAATTAAAAGTTGAGTTTCAAAGTTTTTCATACAAGAGCCAGTAAAGATTACTTTTCAGCGGAGATAAACAAAAGATGACAATTGAATTTGATGAATGGTGTTAAGAGTGCCCCACTGCTGTGTTTACAATTATTTAAAAATAAAAAATAGATTTAGTGTAGATGTAGATGTTGTGTTTCCGGTAAGAAAAAAAAGAAGCCTTCTGGTCCATCGTTTGTATTTTTCCTCCTACTTTTTGTAAATATTTTTCCCAATGATTTGAAATATCAAATTCCTTCACATCTCACCTATATTAAAATTAATGTATTGGATATGGGAATTCTTTACTATATTCTATACTGTATTAAACTAATGATAGTGAGTTAATTGATTAAAATCCAGTTGTGTGTGTGGCGCACTTTATTTATTTATTGGGGAGTGACAAAGCATAAATACTTGTATCCGTGTGAATTCCAACTAAGTAAAATGCATTTTAATTGAACTTGATTGTGAATTTGAAGGGACCGTGTGTAATATTTAGCACCATTTAGTGGTGAACTAATAATTCATTCATTTTAAAAACCCACTAGTGATTTCAATAATATGCAAAAGCAATATATTCTATCACATAAACATACATTTTCTTTAAATATATGAGCGTTGGTGTAGTATTCACCAATTATATTTACATCCTTCCAGGAGGCTGACATGTTTCGCCGCCATCTTCCTGCTAAATCGCAAACGTTGTTAGCCGTGGTGATGCTTGTAGTTAGGGTCGGACCCAATGGGTCGACCGCCGCTAGTCGTTGCTGAGTCCCGTGATTCAGGCTCACGTCATTTGTCGTCTTCTGTCTTGCTCTCATAAGCTATTACTAGCTTCTTCTTTTTTTTTTACTAGCTTCTCCCGCTAGCCGCTCTTGTTAGCTGCTCTGGCTAACTCCATCTTGCCCGGTCTTTCGTTGTCGCTCGCCGAGATGCTCCCACACTCACTCCAAATAATAGTTGGTGTTATGCTTGCTTAGTTTGGTTTCTCTGAGTCAATGTAGTGTGCGTGCTTTGAAATGCACACGCTACGGCTACGTTCTATTATGTAGCGATATCTAGTGGTGAAATCTTACACATGAAGAATCCCATTAAAATATCAATAATTTGGGCTTTGGTATGTTACAGGTCTTTCCATTTTTACATGTCTTGTATGCTGTTTTCTATGGTACAAATTTCCATTTGTAATAAATATTTCCTTTGTATGGAATATTTGTGTTGACTTGTGCAGTAAATATTATTGCTAAGTGAGGCTTTATCACTTCACATTTCTATAAAACATTCCATTCATTCTACAATTTTTCATCATTTATCCTTTATCGTCACAAATTGAAAATGCTGTATTCTTCTAGGGCTCTTAAACGTCATTTGAAATGTCTTCACTTTCCTCCTCACGCTTGACTGGATGGGATGTGGCGTGCATTATAGACTGACAGTCAATCGCAACAACCCAAAAATTATTCAGAGAGATCAGGAAAAAAAAGATGCTTTCTTTTTTGTAGCTTCTAATGTTTTCAAAATACTACCACTGTCAGCAGTTGTGTCACCAACAAAGAATTTCCTTACGCCGCCTTTTGCACAACGCAACAGTCATCATCAAAACCTCTGACAGATCTTCACATAACATACAGAGTGGATTTGACTCGCTGATGATATTAAAGATTTTTCACTCTATGACACACAGTTACACCTCACTTAATTTTCAGGAAATATTAGGCCTACAGGGCTATACAGTAATAAAAAAAAATACTGGTACCCTTTGACAACCTTGATTTAAAGCGACATTAAGGAACTTTCAGTTTACATTGATTATGGCGGTCCCATATGGACAAATGTGGTATTGTTATGTCTGAAGGAAGACCACATTTCCTATGAGGACAAGCGCATTGCGTCGTTTTTTTAGCTCACACCAGCGAGTGAAATCTGGACCAATGCTGATCCTTGAACTGTCCTTTTATCCAGGTAGCTTCCCTTTTTCTTTTTTCTTTTTGTCTCCTGAGATCAAACTTTTCATTTGTTTTTCAGCTTCTGCCATGAAAGCCGTAATCATGCGTCAACATTCAAATTGACTTCCGTCTTAGTAACGAATGGGGAAACTAAAGTATGCCATAAAGCATTCAGCACATTTGTAGTTTTTTGTGTGGCAGTTATACCATCCTCCTCAAAGTTGCTTATAAAAACGATACAGACCCCCTCAGGCTATGACAAAGGTACCATTCAACTAGTTTTAAGTCGATGTTCCATCAGAAGAGTTATGAAAATATTTTATTAAGGTTGAAAAGTTCCTTAGCGCTACTTAAATCATATTTGATCTGATCTTCATCTAAGTTAGAGTAATAAGCAACCGCAGTCTGTGGGTGAGTAATATAGTAAACAAGCAACATTACAGCTAATTCATTTATGCACTCGGCTGCAGAACGGGGATTGATTTTAAAACGAGGTCGTCACAGATAGCATATATGGTTAGCACAGCTGCCTCTCAGTACTGAGGGCGTGAGATCGAGTCCGAGCTTCGGCCTTCCTGGGTGGAGTTTGCATGTTCTCACCATGCCTGCGTGGGTTTTCTCTGGGTGCTCCGGTCTCCAACATGCCAAAGACATGCATGGCAGGTTAAATCGAACACTCTGAATTGTCCCTGGGTGATGCTTGTTCGTCTCTGTGTGCCCTGCGATTGGCTGGCAACCAGTTCAGGGTGTACCCCGCCTACAGCCAGGTGGTATGGTCAGAACCATACTTCAACTGAACATTTTGACAGTCTTAAGTGGCTTAGAAGAATGAGTGACCCAAATTAGATTATGTATGGCCTATAGGATTTTAAATGCAGCCCGGGTGTATTGGATGAATATAGGCCAAAACACTTTCAGGTACAAATCTTGTGTGACTTGTATCACAATGCATAGGTCACGATTTGATTCTATACCGATTAATCCCGATATGAATCTATAAATTGATTATTGCAAAAAAAATTACAAAAAATTTGACAAATCAGTAAACTTGTACATGTACGCTGTAAAATTTGTATGAAAATGTATTTATTTATCTGAAAATTCAGGTTTATAACTGGACCACTGCATTTAAAAAAAATGAAGGCTTAATTTTCCATTAATATAACATTCTTCCTTGCTTAATGTGTGAATCCTAACCCTAAGTAAGACGTTTTGTTGAATATTTCCATAAAAAATGTATGTTTAAAAATCGGGTTCGGCCGCATATTGAATCGAATTGAGTGCTGTAATATCGCGATATATTGCCAAATCGATTTTTTTCTAACAGACCCTAGTGGCTTGGAATGGCTTTCCATCATCCGTGAAAAAAAAGGGTTCCATTATCACTTTTAAAATTGCCCTTAAGGAATTTGAACATTTCTTTGTTGTATAGTCTTTCGGAACTGCATATATACAACGGTTTATGTTATTGTTACGTTTGCTATTATTGTATTTTGAGTATGATCCCTTACGCCCCCTTCTCTGTGTGGAGACACACCCACATTTCCCCTATGGACATTATGTACATACATTCATGGACATGCTTGCACATGAACACACACACATACACACTCACTCACTCTAGGGACCACAAGGGAAATAAGCCTATGGCTTATTGTGTTTTTAGCCCTGTTTGGGGAAAAAGTAGAAAAAATGCCCGAAGCCTGCTGGGACTAAGCGGTTAAGAAAATGGATGGATGGATTTTACAATGACATATTGTATTATCTAGTTACAAGAATTTACTGTAATTTATATACAGTAAATACTTGTAAAAAAAAAAAAATACAGTAACATAGTGTAATAGATCTGTACAGTAATTAAATGAGATTTTACAAGAATTCTACAGTCAATTCGTTACAGTGTAGTGAAGTTTTAGAACATTTCAGAAAATGTCAGTAACGTCAGTAGCCAATAAAAAAAACAAAATAACAGCCATGGAAGCAATTTGTTGTTGCTGCCGCCATTTCACATTCACAGCTACAGGCTACAGCATTCAACCGCATTAGCATTTGCGTTAGCATTAATCAAGCGGTCTTGGATTAAACGCTGGCATTTAAGCAGGTAAATACAAACTCAATTCCAAAAAAGACACTATACAAATTGTGAATAAAAACTGAATGCAATTATGTGGAAGTGCCCAATTTTAATATTTTATTCAGAATAGAACATAGAGAACAGGTCAAAAGTTTAAACTGAGAAAATGTGTCATTTTAAGGGAAAACTACGTTTATTTTAAAGGGACTACGCCATGGTATTTTAAGCCCTTCCACACTTAACTATGGGCATATAATGATGAAATCTTACCTTTGACACAATCGCGATGTAATTTCTTATGAAATATGAGTTATTTCGGTGGCTATTTTTCTTACCCGGATGTCAAACGCTCGGTTCAGTAAAACCCCGCCTCCCCCCCTGTGGCTGCTGCTCATGATGTCGCCTGAGCTTCGCGCAACACCCACGAAACATACAGATAGGTTTTAAGCCGATTTTTTAAATGGACTCTAAATTTCTCTGGCTGCTAGATCTCTGCGTTTGGTCACGCAAGCCATCAATTCTTGAATAAACATTTTAAACCAAACGGGTCCTTCGTGGAAGAGGAGGGGAGCAGAAAGGTTAGAGGAAAGAAGGAGGAGGGGAAAAAAAGCACCAGAGCAGGTTGCAAACCCATCACTATCCACGACACCATCCATTCAATTAAATTAATTAGCGCAAATGTTTTACTTGCAGTTTACACCAGTGTCAGCCAATGGATTTTAAGACAATTGTCATTTCATTGCACTTTGGCATTGCAAATGTGAAGAATAATTGATTGCTTTGAATTCATTCGGACAGAATGTTTATTGATAGAGGCTACTTTTGTCATTATCCCATGGAGGGAGGTCTCACAGAAAGTGGGCGTGCGTTTAGTCCGCAGAGGCGGTGCGGGGGTGGGGCCGCATGCAATGACGTCAAACCGTGCCAACAGCTCGTTTTCTCAGGTTGGGAGGGGCTGGTGCTTGGAGAGCAGAATAACCCAGCATTTCTCATACAGTGGCCAATGGAGGAAAACACAACTTTGGTCATGTTTTTGGTGAGGAATTAGCATTTTAACATGGCTAAAAGCTCCAAAAAGTAGATTTTTCATGTTGCAGTCCCTTTAAATTCCATGGTGTCAACAAATCTCAAAAAAGCTGGGACAAGGCCATTTTCACCACTGTGAGGTCTGCAAATGTCTGGGGATCGAGGAGACAAGTTTCTCAAGTTTAGAAATAGGAATGCTGACCCATTCTTGTCTAACACGCATCTCTCTAACTGTTCAACTGTCTTGGGCTTTCTTTGTTGCACCTTTATGATGCGCCAAATGTGCTCTAGAAGTGAAAGAAGTGGACTGCAGGCTGGCCATTTCAATACCCAGATCCTTTTCCTACGCAGCCATGATGTTGTAATTGGTGCTCCATGTGGTCTGGCATTATTGTGTTGAGAAATGTAAGATCTTCTCTGAAAGGGATGATGCCCGGATGGGAGCATATGTTGTTCTCCAATCTGAATATACATTTCTTCATTGACGATGCCTTTCCAGATGAGGAAGCTGCCCATGCCACACGCACTCATGCAACCCTATACCATCACAGATGTAGGCTTATAAACTGAGTGCTGATAACAACTTGGGTTGTCCTTGTCCTCTTTAGTCAGTATGATATAGCGCCCCAGTTTTCCACACTTCGAATCGTTATTCGTCTGACCACAAAACAGGTTTCCACTTTGCCACACTCCATTTTAAAGAACCCCTGGCCCAGAGAAACGCCTGCGCTTCTTGGTCTGCTTTAGAAATGGCTTCTTCTTTGTACTGTAGAGTTTCATCTGGCAACGGCGGCTGGCACGGTGGATCGTGTTCACCCACAATGTTTTCTGGAAGTATTGCTGAGCCCTTTCTGTGATTTCCCTTACAGTAAGCATTCCTGTTTGCAGTGCAGGGCTGTTTAAGGGCCCGAAGATCATGGGAATAGAGATTGTTCCAGATTCTCTGAATCTTTGAATGATGTTATGCACTGTAGATAATAATTACTTCTACCTTTTTGCAATTTTTCGCTGGTAAACACCTTTCTGATATTTCTCCACTATATTTCTGCGCAACATTGGAGGAATTGGTGATTCTCTACCCATTTTCGCTTCTGAGAGACACTGCCTCTCCGAGGAGCTCATTTTATACTCCAATCAAGTATCCAATGGACCTCATTAGTGGTAACTGGTCTTGTGCAATTGACTTTTCCAGAATCTTTTTGCTACCTGTCCCAACTTTTTTTTTGATTTGTTGGCACCATGAAATTTACCATCAACATATTTTTCCCTTGATACATTTTCTCAGTTTCTCACCTGTCATCTATGTTCTATTCTGAACAAAATATTGAAATTTGGCACTTCCACATAATTGCATTTAGTTTTTATTTACAATTTGTATAGTGCCCCAACTTTTTGAGAATTGGGTTTGTATATACTGAAAAAATATAAATACAACCATTGTCTTTGCTCCTATTTTTCACAAACTGTACTCAAAGATCTGAAACTTGATCGCAAAAAGGACCTACCAGTATTTCCCTCAAATATTGTTTACAAATCTGGCTTTGACAGCACTTCTCCTCTGCTGAGATAATCCATCTCCTTCATTGGTGTGGCACACTCAAGATGCTGATTAGACAGCCTGATTGAACATTTTAGAGTGGCATTTTTTGTGGGCAGTCCAACACACAATCAAGTGGCCATTGACAGACTTATAGGCAGATTTGTGAGTGGAAAAAAAAGCTCAGCTTATTCAAAAATAATAATAATAATAATACAAAAGTGTTGTGTTAATATTTTTACATTTTCTTAAAATATGACAATACGTTTTTATTTCAGGCCTGGCAATTCAGTACTGTACTTTCCATTGTATTTGTGTTTGTCTTAAGAGGTAACATTGTGTTATAACTGGTGGGGCTGGGGAAGGGCTTTGATTTGATAATCCTGTCACAACAGCTGCAACCCTGAAACCCCCTCTGAATCCACACAATAACACATACTACCTCCATTTATGGTCTTTGTTAACACCAAGCAATGCTGCAGACTGGAAAAATAAATAAATAAATAAATAAATAATAATAAATAAAACATAAAAAAAATAAAAAAATTAAAAAAAAATATATATATAAAAAATAAAAATAAAAATGTAAAATAAAAAAATTAAAGTAAAAAAAAGTAAAAATAAATAAATAATAACAATAAAAACTTCTATACAACTGTGTGAAAAATACACAAAAGAGAAAACAATATTTTTTACAAGGAAAAAGAAAAACAAAAGGCTGACAATTATCATCTAGGATTCACAGTAAATGATGGCAAGTAATGTTTTGGGGATGCCCACACCAGAAATAGTTGTCATTAGCTAGCAGCTTCTACCCAGGTCTCAAGTAAACATGTCAGCAGAAACCTAATGACCACTGTGACTTTATTGGAAAGTGACAGTTAGCCTGACACATTTGAAGCAGCTGCAGAAACGCATACACCTTCTGTGTCGGAGTATGGGAATGTGATCCAATTTAAACACAAGTATGACATGAGGTTTCTTTCTATAAATATTACATTAAGATATAATTAATAATATATGATTCACCTTCACACAGCTCTGATCTTACACAGCCCTTTATTGTGCTCATTATGGTCGCAGGAGCGGGAGCCACTTCCATCTGACATTTCAGGGCACATATATAACTAATAACCATTTATACTCACATTCACATTCTCGTGGGAGGAAGCCACAGGCCATGCAAACACAGGGAGGATTAGTAAACTCCTCACAGGGAGGCCTAAGCCCCGGGACATCTCAATGAGTCAGACTTGCTAACCACAATACCACCTGCTGCCATGTGATTTATGACATACGGTAGATATGAAAATCGTACATTACCACTACTGTCCTATTCTACTGTTAAAATTACAGATTTTTGTGATAAAAAAAGAGAGATCAAGGGAAATCATTAAAAAAAATTCCACCATTAATGTAAACTGTATAACTCAAACAAATAAAGCAAGGAAGTAATAATAAACAACTGAAATCATTCTGCTGCATGACTGACTTCTGACTTATTTGAATTAATGTTAAATGGGAGTCAGCACACACGTCACATTTAAAGTCCCTCTTAGTAACCCCAAATACATTTTAGATGCTCGACTATGCTACTATGCTTTTCTTGACATCCCCCATCCACACATACATACACACATATTTAACTGAAGATGTGCAAACAATGGATTGTTCATTCCAGCTTGTCTCAGGCCCCAGGAAGAAAAAGCGCCACAAAGCATGATGCTGCCACTACAATGCTTTACAATAAGTAACACAAAGTGGAAAAGTGCGAAGTGTGGTCTGACGAGTCCACATTTCAAATTACGGACATCGTGTCCTCTGGGTCAAAGATGAAAAGGACCATCCAGATATCAGCACAAACTTCAAAAACCTGCATCTGTAACAAATTTCTGTAAAATCGACAGTAAAAAATTACAGCATTATCTTGTTTTTTTATTTTGCAGTAACTGTTTACCACAATGCATTGTGGGTAAAACAAAGTGCATTATGGGTAAAAACTAAGTACAGTAATTTGCTGTATTAGCGGTCAAAACACTGTACATTTGACAGCAACTACGGTTTGGCATGTATATATGTGGATTACATTTAAATACTGTAAAGGTTGTCAGATTTTTGGCGGGTATTGAACTCTCTAGAGAAAAAGAAGCAAATAGCACACCCTGTATTGTCACCGGAGCAAAAACAAGAATTCAGCGAATTGGTGAGTAATATTTTAATGCGAGGGCAGTCTGCATCGTCTTCACGTCTTCGCATTTCGCCGATAAACAGGCAACATTACAGCTAGCATTCATTTATGCACTCAGCTGCAGAACGGGGTATGATTTTACAACAAGGGCGGCATGGTGGTTGACTGGTTAGCACATCTGCCTCCCAGTACTGAGGGCGTGAGATCAAGTCCGGGCTTCGGCCTTCCTGGGTGGAGTTTGCATGTTCTTCCCCGTGCCGACGTGGGTTTACTCCGGGTGCACAGGTCTCCTCCCACATTCCAAAGACGTGCATGTCAGGTTAATTGAGCGCTCCAAGTTGTCCATAGGTTTGACTGTGAGTGTGGATGGTTGTTCGTCTTTGTGTGCGCCTTGCAATTGGCTGGCAACCAGTTCAGAGTGTACCGCACCAACTGCCCAAAGCCAGCTGGGATAGGCTCCAGTGATCCTTTTGAGGAATAAGCGGTTAAGAAAATAGATGGATGGATTTTATAACGACATACTGTATTATTTATTAGAATACAAGAAACAGTTGTAAACTGGACTACAGTGAATTCTTAAAAATAATAATAATAAAAAGTACCAGTAAATTCATATACAGTAAATAAATACGTATAAAAAAATACTGTAATATACTATAATATATTTTCATAGTAATTAAATGAGATTTTACAAGAATTAGCTGGCAACTTTTTTGCTAATTATTTCATGTAAATTCTACAGTCAAGTCCTCAGTTCCCAAATGCTTATTATAGTTAAAAGGAAAGCTGATTTAACATAGTGGTAAACAGGACCTTGTCTCAGCTTTTTTTTTTATGTGTTGCAGGCGTCCAGTTTAAAATGAGTAAATATGTTGGGGGGGGGAAACAACAACAAAAAACGCAATAACGTTTATAAGTTTGAACAATAAATATCGTGTCTTAGTACAGTGGTTCTCAACATACCCTCTGTGAAAATATGTATATATATATAAAATATACCCCCTAATCAGCGCAAAGCATTTCTGATAAAAAAAAAAATGACGGAAAAGCAAGTTCTGTGCCATCATTGTCTGATTTTTGTCAACTTTGGGGTGCTCGCTGTATGTATGCGGTCTCTTGAACTATTTGGAAATAAAAAGATATAATTAAAAAAAGAAATAAATAATTAATTTAATTATAAATAAAGATTTGTGTACATAAAAAATATTATCAACATTAAGTTAATGTTAAAATTAACTGAATTTTAAATAAAGTTTTTAAGTGATTGACAGGAGATTCTAGGTGGCATATGAAAAGTTGGATCAAACCATTCTGTTATGGGAGAGATTCTAGGTTTTTAGGACACTAAAATTCCAAACCTTACTGAATCTAAAATTAATTTTATGAAATTTTATTTTTCAGAAATATTCATATATATTTTAGAACTATATTTTAATATCTCAAGTACGCCCATTTGAGAACTACAAACATAGGCAAGGCAGTGTCAGAGTGATAAGTTTTTCAGCCCCCATGAGCAGTTTGAAGGTCAAGTGCCTTCCTTCAGTTCAGCAACGTGTATGGTAAATAGTCCTACTCCTCCTCCTCTTACTACAACTACTACTCAAACTACAAATAGTAATGGCTACTTACTACTACTACTATTAGTAGTAGTAATGGTTACTTGTTTTGTAGTACTACTACTACTACTACTCTAACTACTAGTAGAAATGGTTACTTGTAGTGGTAGTAATCTTCCAAGTAGTAATAAGTACATAGTCATAATTTTTAAATGATATTACATGGTGCAATTATATATCAGAAAACGATTACACATTTTCAGAATTTTACAAATGTTAATTACAATACCCTTCTTCACAACTTCAACAATTTGCTCAGGCATCCTATTTTGAGAATTTAGAAAACATCTCACTGCTTATTACAATAATATACAATGTAATGTTTTTAGGAGCAAGTGAAACACAAATATGAAAAGTGAAACTTTAAGTTAGTCAAACACAGAAATTGAGTCGCTCCCACAACTTTCCAGGTCCGCATGTAGTGAAAATACTTGACTCACCCTGGTTGCTTGCAACCCAAACTTTGCCACTAGAACTTGTTGACAACTTGAAATTGTCTGAAAAGTGATTCATTGTCAAATGAAGAGGGTTTTAGTAAACATATTAAAATATTTGATCCCATGTTTAAATATTTCATGTATCGTATTCAGCTTCCAGGAGTTTTGAGTTGAAGTCATGATGCCTCTCAACTTCCTGTGCAGATGACAAGCTCATAAAACAACACGTCAATGTTGTCACCACATCAGTCATCGCTCTTTCTCACATCAGGTCTTTGAACAGCAGGACCGAGCTGCCCTGATTTACTCCCATGAGGAGGAGGAGTGAAAAAACATCCCAATGTCAGAGGCTGCTGATGACAAGGCCAGACCGCGGCCACGCACGAGAGAGCCCACTGGACATTTGTCCCCTCGACAGGAAACAACCTGATGGCTTTGTCACAGCAGGAGCAAATAGAGAGAGCAGGTTGAATTGATTTAACCTTTGACCCCTCAGAAGAGAGGTACGTGATCTGTTCTCAAGACCAAATCACAGGAAACAGTCTCAGGGACAATCTAAAAAAATGCTGCTCATTACTAATATTACAAAGCTGGGTTAAGAAACAAATTATATTAAGTTCATGTCATTTCAAAGTCCTGGTTTAAATTTCAGCTCTGGCCTTTCTGTGTGGAGTTTACATGTTCTCATCATGCTTGTACAGGTTCTCCCCTTATAGCCCCAAATCATGCTATTGTAGACTCAACATTTTTAATAGTAATCACCAGCTCACCTGCTACCTAAATAATGACAAGTGGTATAAAAAAAACGGATGGGTATCATGAAATGCTGCTCATATTTGAACTTGAATAAACGCTTAATACTTCATAATGTGTGAGCTGACCAAATGTTATTGATTTTTAAATCCATAGTAGCCAAAATAAGGAAGACAAATACATTACAACAATCTTGATTTTTTTGTTGAGGTTTTTTTTTTTACCTGTATAAATACAAACATGCTTTAAATGCTTAAGTACGGAATTGTGACGAATCTAACATACGCAATCAGATGGTGAGAGCCAGGCCTCGACTGGCCATCTGGCATACAGGGCAGATGCCCGATGGGGCGGCGTCTTTTGGTGCCGAAGTGTTATAACTTTCCTCTATTTTTCCACAAGAGACCACGCCACAATTTAGAAGAAATAGCCATTTAAAATCCGTTTAAAATATAGACAACAAACTGAACCAATCAACATCAGTGGCAGAGCTATGTGTTAGGTGGTTAGGAGTCAGGTCAAAATACCAGGGCCTATTTTTGGTGCCAGTCCAACCCTAGTGAGAGCATTTTGCTTAAAAAAAATAATGCAGTTGACATACCCACTCTTCTAACTACAATAAAGATAGAGATGATAACATCATTAATAAATACATGAAGAAGTATAAAGTAAAAGGTAAACAGACTGAAAAAATATCTATAATTGATATACTAAAATAAAATTTTATTCTCTCTCTCCATTTATTGCCAACCCTGATAAAACTGTCCCTGAGATGTTAAATATTGGCCCCACCTGACACCGACACTAGTTTAAGTCATGATAAAGGACCAGTCAGTTTTGATAAAGGTACTATTATCCAAAGTGACTCAGCAAAAACACCTCAGAGTTTGACCCAGCTCTCGTTTCAAATGCAATCAATGCCCGACCCTGCACGGAAATGAGATGTTCTATCTCTGTAGAAAGGTTTCAATCTCAACCTAAGCTCTCGTCTTGCATTGAGTTAAACTACATGTTTTATTATCGCTCCCTCTTTCTAGTCCCCAGCCACCTCCATGACCAAATCTGATGCTGCTGTATGGATTGTGCCCCGATCAGGACAAGATCTGAGGTGGGCTACCTTCCCAAAGGAGAATTTTGAATTGACCGAGTGGACCGGATTTTGACGACGACTCACTTCTCCAAAGGTGTCTTCCTGTGATTCTTCATGGATTCTCATGCTGTTCTACAGTTAACGTCACTGAATAATAACTTTTGTTTCTCAAATTTGTCACTTTTATGGACAGCATGCATCTGCTGTCGAGCGGCCAGTGGGAAAAGCTAAAGATGCCGTGTGACCTTTGCACTGAAAAAATGAGACAAGGACAAGTCCGCTGACATCAGCCGTACTAAAAAGAAAGATGTTCAAACCATCTGCACACTTGTGTGTCCCGGCAGTCTAATCACGTCCTATATTTGAACACTTAGTGACACTATGCCTAGAGGTCAACCTCCTCATTTACACAACAGGAAGTCATAATTGTCAGTCACAAGCGTGACGTTGACCTGTCAGCAGAGAAGTTGTACACCTGTCTCACTCCACTTCTGCATTGACCTGACTCTCAACAGCTGCTTGCTCTGCATTTTTTATTTTGTATTTTTTGGGGAGACAAATATAATCCAATTGCATTTCATGGAAGAACTTCCCGTTGGAACATGAGCCTTTAGTGTATGCTCACACGATATAACAGTGCAACGTACATTATATGGTGCTGTTCCAAATCTATATTTGGCTAATAAATAACATGACAAAAAGAAAAAACATTTAAAGAAAATACATCATATCCATCAGATATTATTCTGAATATCAAATATATTATTGTGGCCAGGTTACTTCAGGTGTGTTTTGCTTGTTGCCATGTGTTGACCAAATGACCAAAGGATGCAAACTTGTTGCTTTTATTGAAGCCAGCTTGGTGGCAAATTTGAAATTTGATTGATTAAAGAAAGAAATTCAGTGGTTCATTAAGTGCTGATATAGTTTAAATTACATCTGGCCCCAGGCAGATTACGTTGACACGGCAACACGCAGAGGCTGAAATCTGATTGGACAGGGGGAAAAAAAACTTTGCTTTTGATATGAGATGTGTAAATTGAGTTGTGTGTGGTAAGACTGCTAACACCCTCATGTACATATCCAGCAATATAAGCTTGGTTACCAACACAGCAGCAAAGTTGCTGTTTTGGGCAATATTCTTAATACACACATGTGAACAAGTGAAACTGAAACACCGCCACTGGCATTTTTAAATGCTAAAAAATAAAAAATAAAGCCATACTGTAAGCTATACACAGGTCTAGCATTTATTTCAATAAAATCATCAAAGTAGTTATATGTATTCTATTTTATCATGGAAATATGAGTCTTTACAAATCATCAATGTGCAGTGAGAAAAAGATGTATTAACAAAAATTCTAAATACAGAAGTTGAGAGATTCACACCTGTAAATTCAAAAAAAGAAAAGTCAGATTTTTCATGTCCCTGTTTAAATAAACCCTCTGGCACAGTCTGCACATTAAAGGCACTCCTAAGTATTGTGGTACAGAAATATAGATTTGTGGGTTTCTAGGCAGGTGAAAGTATTGAGTATTTATTGTGATTGTCATATCAGAATTGTGATCTAGATTTGGGCAAAAGTGTCCATTTGTAATTAAACAAACATACAAACAACAAAAAATATCTGTACCTTCATGCAAGTCCCAACACATCCTTTTATTTATTTATTTTTTTAGACTATCAAGCGTTTTCATGGTTTCCTCATTTGGGCTTTGATGGTCAGGTTGCTGACATGAGGCTGGGAAGAAGATTTAAGGGTTGTTTGCTCTCATTTGAGTGTCTGACGAACAAATACTCCAATGATTTATGACACATGTATGACTTCCAAAAATATACATACAATATACTTGATTACATTTGAGGGGTGAGAGTTCTACAACAGCCAAAATCGTTATTAAATTGAATTAAATGAAGAACAAAGAGAAAATGATTACAATTTCATGGAACAACTGTTTAGGTCAATGTTTTTGATAAGTGTTTAGTAATGGTTGTTGTTTAACTGGCCTGCACGTGTACATCTCTTTCATTTCCACAGAGACTGTACGTTTTGCGACAGTAACAAGCATTTAAAACAAATTTCTCGTATAGCACAATTAGGGAATTTGGATATCATATGTTTGGATATGTGATATCCCAATGATCATGTTGAAATAGTGGTATACTAATCTTTCACATTTTCCTTCAAAAATGTGTATTATTTCCTGTTTTGCGATGTTTTATAAGAAGATCAAATCAGGTCAAGTGCTTAATGAAGACACCTTGTTGAAGCACATAACCAATAAAAATATTCTACCAAAGTGTTACTACGTTACTACCTTGCACAGGAATGCCAGCTCACAACAATGCTGGAGTGTAAACGAGCGTAGGGGAGTATTGTTCTTAGGCATCACACTCATCCATGTATGATCAGCATGTGGAGGAGGACTGAAATTCACATTCAATAACAAGAGTGGAAAAAAAGAGAACAAGAAAGTTCTTCAAAATAGCAGGAAAGGATCACAAGTTGACGAGTGAATCACTCTGAGATTGTCAATGTTACTGTAATAAATGTTGGGAAATAGAACTTGAAGGCCAAGATTTTGGTGCTCAACTTTTGGATCCTGAATTAAAGGTGGAGAAAAATCACAAATAAATCGACTGTCTTCAAATTTTGTGCCTGCATCTGTTTTTATTGTACAAATGAAGGGCATTGCTATTTAAGGTCACAAAAATATTGGACACATATAGTTTTGGCTATTATATCTTAACTTGTTCACTGCCATTGACGGCTATAAACGTCAAAAATTCATTTGAACTATTTCTATTAGTTGAACATTTTTTTCCACTTTTGTTAACAAGAGTATGAAAACCTATTTTTTTTTTATTGTACATTTAGAACAGATATGAAATTTGTGATTAATCGCGAGTTAACTAGGGAAGTCATGCGATTAATTACGATTAAAAACTTTAATCGCCTGACATTCCAAATTTTTTATCTTTTTTTTTATTCACTGCCATTGATGTCAAAAATTCATTTGAACTATTTCTATTAGTTAAAACATTTTCCACACTTTTGTTAACAAGAGTATGAAAACCTATAATTTTTTTTATTGTACATTTAGAACAGATATGAAATTTGTGATTAATCGCGAGTTAACTAGTGAAGTCATGCGATTAATTACAATTTAAAATTTGTTATCGCCTCTTGCCCCAAATTTTTTACAATAAAAAAAGATGAATGGCAGTGAATGAGTTAATGATGAACTTGCCTGACAATACTCAGTAAATTTGGAATAGCAAACATCTCCTTGAAATAATAATATGAATATAACAACATGTGTCGAGTGTTTCCTGCTTCTCAGCCATAGTCAACAGGGAGAGGACTCAAAGGTCCGGTTGTGAAAATGTCCGAATACATTTGTGTCATTAGTGTAACATTTGGATGTAATGACAGCCAACTTTAATAGGTTGGCACCTTCTTCATAGCTTTCGACAATTTGTAGTGCAAAGGAGTCAGACGGCCAGGAGGTGAGGTGACATATTTCATAATAATACCCGCTAAAGCTCAAAGGTCACTTGTCTTGGATTTCATGAGCTGCTAAATTTAAACTTCTGCCATCCCATCAAAGTGTTAAGAGCCTTTCTCTCTCCATGTAAACAGGACACATTGACTAGTAACGACACGATTCATGAATACAAAGGTTTGTTGAAAGAACCCAAATCAACACACAAACTTATATTTAAAACAACGCTGTGGTTAGCAAACGGCAACTGAGAAAGATAAAAGGACTGGAAAAAAATAAAACAGCAATTGAGAACTTCAAACGAACCTTGCAGCCAAAGCAAATGAAAACTGAATCTGCCAGTGAGTTTACATCATGTCACCTGTTTAGACAAAGTGTCTTAAACTGTTGTCCAGTGATGACCCTCACTGGGGGGTGCCCGCCCTCCCCACATCAGAGAGCACCTCGGGACCTTGTGATCTCCTCAGCAGGACGCTAGACTGAAGCACTGAGCAGCCACTTCTTTGTGTCACACGAAACTTTCAACTGCCCTGATCGAAACGTGTATTTACATTAACAAAAATACATTTGTTTAAATACCCAGAATATTTCTTAAAGAGGAAGTCAACTCATTTTCTTTACAATAATGTTCTATGCGACCTCACAAGTAAAAATGACATCACAGTTGCTAGGACCAATCACGACCTGAGTTTGGTCATGTGATGCTCATAAGCTGAACCGTGATTGGTTGTAACTTGTTACCTGACCTGATCATGATAGCGAGTGGCACGGGTGGATTTTGCTGCTTAACTCATATTCCATAATAAACATCATATTAATCAGAATACAGTGTTAAGACTAGTGGGGCTGAATAGAACATATTGTCAAGAATTTGGCGGGGGGGTGGGGGGTGGGGGTGGGGGGTTTAACTTCCCCTTTAATGCATCAAACATTGCATTTTTCAGAAAAGCATTTTATGTCATTTTTTTCCTTCAAGTCATTAAACCACCCAAAATAATCTAAGTTTGACTTCTCTCAAGGTCTCAATGTTTGATTACATTTAAACAATGAGCAATAAAATGATTGTAAAAATAAATAGATAGGTAAACAAATAAATAAATAAATAAATAAATAATAAATATAAATTTTGGATTAGAATGTGATGTGTTGTTAATTGAGCGACTAAAATAAACTACATAATTTCGAACAATTTTGTTTTCTGTTGCAACTGATCTATTAAAAAAAAAGGCAATTTCTTGCTTAATTGGAAACACCAAACCTCACTACGGAAGTGTTTTAACACAAGTTATAGAAAGTTACTTGTGCTTTAAGCTTTTCTGAATGCTGCTGTCATAAATAGTGATTAAAAATAAAATATTATGTGTAGGTTATGCTTTAGACTATTTGAAATCTACTTGATTGAAACAGAAATTATGAATGGATCCAAAAAGATTTTAAGTGAAGAAAGAAAAATACCTCCCTATTGTTCTATTTTAGTTCCATGTTACCATATGCAAAAACAGAAGAGGCTACAATGGATTAATTTGCTGTAGATTATTATTATACAGAAGAGGCTACAATGGATTAATTTGCTGTAGATTATTATTATTTATTTTTGTTATGTTCAGTTTTACCTGTGTAAGAATGTTCTACACTTTCTACATGTGCTGTTGCATCCAGACACTATATGCTCATTGGTCAGTCACATCATAGCCCCACCCCTTAAGTGACTGCTACTGTATATAGAGAGTCACCAAGGGTGCACAAGTTAAGTGTGACAGACTGATCCTTTCAAGTTTAGATACGAGCAAACTTTTTGTTAGATTCATTCCTTTTTCTTCTCACTTTGTTCATTTGTTCAGAAAACTAAATTATTTTGGGACTCACCAGAAGAATTTCACATTCCTGTGGAGAAAAATGGATCTGTATGACTTTCCCTTCCCTCTTTCTTCTGCTAGTGATCTCTACGAAGACCCTTTCTTCAACAGCGGGGACGTGAACTTTTTTGACGAACTGGACGGCAAACTGAATAGCGCCGAGCCGCCCAAATCACAAGTTCGTGACAATTATCATCACCATCAGCAAGTCCCAGTTGCGGAAGAGGAAGAAAAGCATGTGAGGGCTCCGTGTGACCTCCACCAGGGAGGGAACTGTCTGCTATGGGCCTGCAAAGCCTGCAAGAAGAAGACAACGCAAGAAGACAGGAGGAAGGCGGCAACAATGAGAGAGCGGCGACGTCTCAACAAGGTCAACAAGGCCTTTGAGACCCTCAAGCGCTGCTCGGCCTCCAACCCCAACCAGAGGCTGGCCAAGGTGGAGATCCTGAGGAACGCCATCGACTACATCGAGTCTCTGCAGGCTGTGCTGAGGGCAAACAGGGACGACAGCTTCTACCCAGTGCTGGACCACTTGAGCCAAGACGTCTCCAGCCCCCACTCCAACTGCTCTGATGGCATGGTGAGTCCAAGAACAGCTGAGAGGCTCATAAAATGGCAACTTGGGCTATTTGGTTTGCTTTCAGTCTGGATTCACTCTGTAATGTTGAAGCGTAGCAACTATTGGAACGATATTCATACTGTCATCATCATCTTTTATGATGTGTCTCTTCCTTAATTGGCAACACAAACAGATGGTGTCATGAAGGTTTTAAGTTCCTCATCTCAAACTGATTGAGAAATGTATGTCTTTAGGTGGGTCTCGTCTCTCCGTGCTCAACCAAAAGTGAAAACAGTGATGCGTCTAACTGTGGCCGAACAACAGAAGGTCAGTTTTTTTTTTTTTTTTTTTTTTTTTTTTTCTGGAGATATACTTATGCTCGTAAACTGTGGCAAGACGTTTGCAAGTTTATCCTGGACAATATCTTTTGTAATTTTGAGCTTTTCTTACAGAATATTTTTTTTGTTTGTTTCATGAACTATGACAATTAATTTGAAAATTTATAATTTTTGATTATTTTTTAAATATATCTTGCTAAGTTTTATATTCATAAGTGTAAAGTTGTAAATTCAAAACCTATTTTTTCCTGTTTTTGAAAGAAATAGAAGTATGCTTTCCATCTTTACTTCTAAAAATAAGAAGGCTGTCAAGTCTTTAAATGGTGTGTTCTCATTTAGGTGTTTTTGATATTTCTTAGTAAGACCCCTGGCAATTTTTTTTTTACCCCTTCCCCCCTTTTTTTCTTCCTCTTTTTTTTTAAACTCTTGTTATTGTGAGGTTGTTGTGTGTAATGACTTGTAAGTTTACTGTGCTGCTTATGTTTTCCATTTTTTGGGTCCTGACTTCAATGTGTTAAATAATTCATTGTAAAAAAATATATATATATATATTTCTGCTGTAATCGACTCATTCATGTTTGTAGGCTTACCTCAGTATACAGATTTTTTTTTAGCAATTTTCTTTTTTAGTGTTTTTTTTTGTAGTAAAAAGGCTTTCTTTTTAGGGTGCCAATTCATCCACATATTCAAGAACTGACATTTTATTCACTTTTTTTTTAATATATATTTTTTATTCCAGATTCAAGCAAGAACGCACCATCCCTCCTCTCCAGTTTGGATTGTTTAAGCAGCATTGTGGAGCGCATCAACACGGATGAGGCTCCCTGGGCGCTGGTGTGGTACCCCGTGGGCCTCAGAACAGCCCTGCAGTCCGTAGAATTACGGAAGAACCGAACAGTATCTCCGAGCCGCTTTGAAACGGATGGACCAAAGGACTATTTTCTACAACAGCAGAAGAGGCTGTAATGAACTTCATTTATAAGTACCACAGTGGATTGGAAGGCATTGTCTCACAGTCACAGCAAGATGGTTCTGTTTGGATTGTGGGTCTGAATGTAAGAAATTTAAGTCCGCATCAATGTTCATTGGATGGCTGAATGAAAAAAAAAAAATAAAGACAAGGGGAAGGGGGAGCACACACCTCCTACCCCCCAGCGAAAAAAAATCTTTATAATAATATGTTGTATGCTCCTCCACTAGTCTAAATTGTGAGTTATGGTGAATATGAATTAAGTAGCAAAATCCAACCTTTTTTATATAACTCGTGGCGGCCATTTTGCCACTTGTTGTTAACTGAAAATGAGATCACAGTTGCTCAGGGCTTCGGTAACAACCAATCACGGCTCACCTGTTTATGAGTTAAGGTCATGTGACTTTCACAAGCTGACTTGTGATTGGTCGTTGCCTGAGCCCCGAGTAACTGTGGTGTCATTTTTAAAATGGCAAAATGGTCCCCACCTGAGGTGGACAAAAACGGGTGGATTTGGCTGCTTTATTAATATTCCATAAATAATATGAATCAGAATACCATGTTTAGACTAGTGGGGCTGCAAAGTACATTTTTGGGTTGAGAGAATGAAAGAGCACTATTTGTTTTTAATTGATGTGTAATTTATGAGTGACATACAGTACATTTATTAAATAATATTTGTCATTTGAAATCTCCATTTTGGTGAATAAAAATACTTACAAGGATGCACTATGGGTTCAAGCTCAATTGAGTTTGCAGTCAGAATTTGTCAACTCCCCTTTTATGGTAAGTGCATGTTACATAATTCTGTCTGAATAAGTGCATGTTACATAATTCTGTCTGAAGCACTCAGAGTAAAGGAATCTACATTTGAGTCTCAACAAATATATAAGGGGCCACGTATGAGTAAATTTTGACTGGTTATTTCCATATTTTGGGCTCTTGAGAAAGAAATCAACCCTCTTTGTGACACACAAATAGCAGATTGACAATAAAACCATACCATACTATACCGCACCAAGGATAATGTCATTTATTAATATGCATTTTTCATAAAAGGTCAGTTTTTGAAGTATTAATATGAAAAAAGCACTAGATTCCATCCTTGTAAAAAAAAAAAAAACCTTTGTCAGGAGCGAAATTGTACCTGCATACTTCAGATGATATTTGTCAAAACGCTCATTGTTTATGTCATAATTACTTTTTTTTTTATTTATTTTTTTTATTAAGAGCTCAGTATTGTTCATTCGGAAATGTCATCATCATTGCTCTTTTTTTTTTTTTTTTTTTTTTTTTAATATATATATATATATATATATATACACATATATACATACATATATACATATATATATACATACATACGTACATATATATATTTTTTTTTTGTGTGTGTGGGTGAGTATGTGTATGTGCGTGCGTGCGTGCGTGTGTGTATTTGTTAGCTCACCAGAAAACCTATTAGAAAAAAAATCTCATACCGTTCACCTAAATCGAACACCAGGAGACCCGAAGGGACCGAAGAAAACCAAGGAAGGTGAAATCCAGCACCGACCAGACACCCCCCACCAGAACTCCTCCCCAGCCCAAGAAACATCCAGACCCCAACAAATCCAAAAAACATAAAATCAGGGAGGCCTCAAGAGACCAACGGAGAGACCGAGAAAAGGAAGGAAGGACAGACGAAGCCGCGTGAGATCCGAGACACCAGCCTCCACCGATTCAATAACCTGAGGAGGAAACAGATTGTGTCTGAGTTTCGGTAGATGCTGGTGTGGTGGATCTGGCATGCATGAAAATCTCCACCAAAGAGGGGAGCCGTCGACCCCCGCCGGAACAGAGCAAGCGCAACACCTCAGGGCCCCCCAGGCCGCGGCAGCGCCAAAGGACGACCCCCGGGCCCCACCAAGGCCACCGGCCGGAGAGCAAACCCAGGAGCAGGAGCGCCCCCCGCCCCAACACGGCCCGCGCCCCCGGCCCAACGCAGCAGGACGGGGCACTGCAGGCCCACCAGGCACCCCACCGGCCCCCAACCCCCGCCCCCCCCACGACCCCCCGCCCCCCATCCACCCCCGCCACCCACCCCAACCCAGCCCCAGCCGCCCCCACGCCCCCAATCCCCCAGACACCCCCCACCCCCAGCACCCCCCACCCCGCAACCCCCACCACCGCCCCCCCCCCCAACAAAGCCACCCCCCCCCCCGACCCCACCCCGACCAACCGGCAGCCCCCCAACCCCCGACCCCCAGCCCCCGGGGACCACCCGCACCCAGGCACCGGCGCCGAAGAGGGGCCGGACAGCGGAGCGGAGAGGGCAGCCGCGCCCACCCCACCCCCCGCCGTGTGGAAGGACGGAACACCGGGGGCAGAAGGGGGAGATGGGGGCACCGGAGGGCGGCCGACACCCCCGAACCCCAGGCCCAGCGGGGGAAGGCCCCGGTCGTCACCCCAGCGTTCTTTGTGAAAATTAACCCCTGTTACTGAGTCCGCCAGCTCGCGGACTGGCGAACTCTACCCCTAAACCGTGAATGTGACCCCACCCAGTGTATATACAAGTGTGTGTGTGTGGTGCATTAAAATTAGGAGCAGGTGAACCGGAGCCGATGGAAATGATATTCCCACGCTCCGATCCACCCGCCACCCAAGCATGTTGCTGAGTGTATGTGGTGCATTAAAAAAAATAGATAGGGCGGGGGGGGGTGGCGACACGGACAGGGGACCGCAGCACTGCTCTATACTGCGGCCCCCAACCGATGGCACCCCCACAAGCCCCCCCCCCACCCACAAGTTGTGTGGTGTATTAAAATTGGAGGGGAGTTGTAGGGTGAAGACGGTGTTTCCACCCTACCCCACCCCCCAAAGTGTGTTATGTGCCCTATATGTCTATAAAAGTGTATTGTGCAAACCTAGTGTAGTGAGTTAAGAGGTGTGACCAGCGGGGCCCCCCCCAACCGGGCGGGGGCAGGAGGCGCACCGGCCCACCAAGCCCCCACCCACCCCACCAGGACCCCGGCGGGCATATGGGACCCGTCCGGCGGGGCGATAGGGCTCGCCCCCCGGATACTGGGTCCCGCCCGAGGTGTCAGGACGCCCACCGGAGCGGGGCGGGCACGACACCAAACCCCAGCCACCCCCGCCGGCCCCCATAGCACCGAGACCCGGGCCATGGATGGAGCCCCCGGCCCAGGGGAGGGGAAGGAAGGCGTACCGGGGAAGGGGAAGGGAGGAGGGAAGGGGACGACAAGAAGGGCAGGGGGCAGCGGCAGGGACGCAAGGAGAGGGGGAGAGGAGGAGGAAGGGCGACGAGGGAGAGGGGACAGGGAGGCGGAGGACGGGCGGGGAGAGGCGAGGAGGGAGAGGCAGCAAGGGGGAGGAAGGGGGAGGGGAGAGGGAACCACTGGGCACCCCGGCGGCCCACAGGCCCCGAACCGCGTCGCCAGGCCCAGAGCGACGGACCGCGCCGGAACGGCGCCGCCCCCGACACCAGGGAAAGCCCCGCAACGCAGCACCCCCCAAGAGACCCAGGGAACGGCCAAGACGCAGCCGCCACCCAGCAGCCAACAGAGGGGCAGACCCGCCCACTCCCCGCCAGGGGGGACAGCACCCACAGAATTAACCCACTGGCATGCCGTGAATCCGAATATCAACCCCTGGTGCCCATCGGAGGTGAATCCGCTCGATCCCATGTCATAATTACTGATAAACACAGCACTTCCTTAGTCATTAATTGCCAAACCATTGCTTAAAGTTTGAAAACTAACATATAATAATGATAAAAGGTAATTTTATTACATTGTATTGTTTGAATTGTAAAACAAATTGATGAATGAGTGAAACAAGCTGAATTATTTCAGATGCAGTATTTATTTTCTGGACAGTCACACCATCTTTATACAAGCACACTGATAAACTTTTGATGTATTGAGTGGAGGCGAATCCATCCAGAAAAAGGTTTGACTAAGCAAACGATGTCCAGTTGTGGTTGTACTGCAGGTTTCTCGTGGGTGTGGTGGTCGCAACGTGCATGGGCAGTGATGGTTCCTCTCCGGCCTGACTGGCACAGACTTCATGTCCTCACTTTCTGCGGCGGCGTGTGGCGGCTCCTTTCTTGCTACTGCAAGGCGCACACACAAAAGGGAAAACGGTGTCAGCTCTGGAAAGCGATTTTGTAATGAGACCTCACTGCATGAATATATGATAAGGTTCAACGAGTACATGTGATATCTCTATTACTTGTCTGTGCACAGTAGCTACTTATTTTACTAAACACCATGTGTCTATAAAAGGAAAAATACACAATAATAATTTAAGAAAATAATAATATTAAGTGGTCATGGGCAAGTACCGATACCAGGTGTTGGTATTGGGCCAATACCAGGCTTTATTTGAAAATACTGATACACACGACATCGGCCGCCCTTGTATGGCCGTTTTACAATCAGGAAATAGAAATGAGAAATTAGAAGAATTGAAAATTGACATTAATTTCATACAATTTTAAGGACAGTGCAATACAGCATTGGGGGTATGTAGGTCTGTCATTGTTTTGGGGGAAATTTTACGTATCAACATACAGCATATTAATTTTAAAGTGAAAATAATATAATTTATTGTGAAAAAGTTTGTGCAACCATGGCATAATCCCTTTAACGCTGACATTGTTGCAAACAAAACATGAGAATGCTCAGGCTGGTCAAGTAATTTTGTATGCTAGGGGTGTCAAAATTAGTGCGTTAATTTTGAGTTAATTTAAATTTTCTTTAACGCCACAAATTTTTCTAATGTGCGTTTAATGACAGCCCCTTACTTGGAAAGCCTGTACTGGGGAAGTCGCCGTCACAATGCAGCAGACACGTTCACGTCAAAATTTAGCAGCAATACATTTAATAATAATGCATATATGTGGAGTCTGGGGTCAATTTGTATTTTACAATTTAAAAAATGTGCTGAATCACCAACGTCTTACAAATACAATTATGCCATCTAGTGGCAGAAAATGACCTCGACACAAATCAATATCAAACTCGTTTTTTTTTACCGTACAGTACATCTTTTTAATTGTAACTAAATTTTATGAATTATTATGATATAAAAGATGCAGCCAGATTACTATTGGTTAAACATTTTTCCACTTTTATGTTAACAAGAGTATGAAAACTCAGAAAAAAATATTTCATTGTACATTTTTTGCACACTTACAACAGATTAATCACGAGTTAACTATTGAAGTCATGCAATTAGTTACGATTCAAAATTTTAATTGCCTGACACCCCTATTGTATACCATTAAAATGGGTAATCTTGGCATTAACATGACTCTTCTCCTTAGCTTCATCAAAATGATTCTGTTGTTTTACATCAATACGTTGCTTGCACTATTTTTTAGAACAATTGTTACTTACTGTTTTTGCAGCTCGTCAATGCGATTTCTGAGAGAGATCACCTGAAAGGCAAGATAGTAAACATTTTAGATACATTTATGCTTTTCTATTGTTTGTTTATGTTTATTTTATAATCTAAAGTGACTTAAATTAAAATCATTTCTACATTTTACTTACTTAAGATTCTGCAGATGTGCCAGAGCGGAAAACTAGTGATGTGATGTTGTATATGATTGATTTTAAAGATTGAATGAATGATTACAATGCATGGAATGTATGTGACAACGTGTTCAAGATCACGCGATTTTCCAGTTGGTCAAGTAAGTCATTGCAGGATTCTTGACAACAGAGGAATGTGGATGTGATGGGAAAAACTGTATCATGCAGATGTGTCACTGCTGGTAAGCTGAAGAAGAGTGCATCATCAACTTTCACACATTGTCATATATTAATCATAATTCTTTCATACTTCTTGATGACGGCTGGTTCACAAAATAAAAAAAAACATATGCAAAATATGAGTAAGATTGTAATCGCGGCTCTTCACAGACCTCGTATCGCTGCCTCTTGAGCTTCTCTAAGTGGTCGTATTTAATCTCCTCCAAGCTGTGCAACCACTCCCACATCTCCTTTGCCTTTTCCCTGATGAACACAAACCAAGTCAATGTTGGTAAAAATTGGACGGGATGGAAATTGATCGCTGAACGTACTTCAGTATGTCGTCACTCATCTCGTCGACAGCCAGAGGTTGGCATCTCTCTGCCAGGACCTTCTTCTTCTTTTCCCTCTCAGTCTGCTTCTTTCCTCTCTTCTGGTCCACCTGTAAAGTCATAGGAATGCTTCACTCGTTATTCTTCACTTGAGATTTGGTGACATTTGAAGAATAGAAAGGATAATCCGACGTACCCGTTGCAGATGGCTGGTGAAGCCTGATCCCATGCTAGAGAGAACGTTCTTCTTCTTCGCTTCATCCTCAGCCTTCCTGTGGGCGTCGGCCTCCTCCTTTCTTATCCTCTCTGCCTGTCACGTTAACATTCGCAATCAGTACAATCGATTAAGTCAAGACCGCCTCAAGCCCTTTTCACACTGCAGTTAGCGAGGCGCAGCACTCCATTGTGAATGTGGTGAGGGGGTGTGATCCCAGGGAACATTTTTTGTGTGTGCCATTTTATGATAAAGTGTAATTGCACATCCACTACAGTAGGTGGCAGTAGGGCTCTGCATTGGTGCCCCAATAACAATTTGATAGACAAATGATACTTTTTATAATCACGGTGGAGTGTTGGTATTTATTTATGTAGGCATATATTTACTTACAAAATATAAACACTGGGTTAAACAAACTCCACTGTCAGTGATGCCACTACTTGGTGTTAGTTTTGTGGCTGACTTTTGTGTTGTATTTCAATAACAAATCTATTAATTGTATTACTTTTCCCCCTGATGTAAACAAAAGGTCCCGAGAGAGATGCTTTGTACCTCCCGTCTGGCTTGACGCTCTTTATCCTTGTCTGATCGAATCCTTTGCTGCTCCGCTCGTTCAGCTCTACGCTTCTCCTGAACACACCAAACAAAAGGCACAGTCACACACTGCGCAAGACGCAACAGCGATGCTGAACCCTCGCGCTTGCGGGACATCTCACAATTCTTTCTTTGAGCGCAATTAAATCCTCTTCCTCCTTCTTCCTGCACTCAAAGTGAGCATCGATCAGCGACTGAAGCTCAATGAGGTCTTTGTTTTGACGTTTCTTCTGGATGTCCTGCATAACACAAACCAAGATGACGCTCTGTACAAAAGATGACTGCAAACCAAGGTGACATAGTTTTCAATTTTTCATTATAGTTGACGTTTTTCTTTTTGACTTTGTTTTTTTTTTTTAATTAATTTTTTTAAAGAAGTTAGTTTTATGAGTTTTTACCGCGGGTTTGTTCGCTTTTATGTAGAAATATTAGTTTTTAGGTTGTTTTTTTTAACAAATGCAAGTTAAAAAAAACTGTCACTTAAAGTATAATGTAATATAGTGTAATAAAGCAAAGTAAACTACAATTCCCCAGCGACTGTTCAATCTTCCTTATGTGTGGAAAAAAAAATCTGATTAAAATAAACCTCCAAAGCTCATGTGTGAAATTAATTGATAACGATGGAAAAAATAAAATAAAATGCAAATGAATATATAATCATCAGATTCAAAGGGATGTGTTTTTGTTTGTTTGTTTCTCAAAAATAGTATTGTGTGTAAATGGGTCAAAGGGAGGCAATAACGTTTTTCCCTTTGGGGCATTAAAACACATTTATGGAATTCACTCCTTTAGCTTCCAGGCAGACACAATGTGGCCAATGGTGGATGGTGTCCTCGACAATTATTCTTTTTAAAAAACAGTTCCATAACTTTTTACCGGCCTTTTTCTGCTTACAGTGGAACTTGTGATCAACTAAGCAATTACTGTCCCGTTGTATAATTGTTTCTTAGTCAAATTCTATCACGTCAAGTCATCAACATATTTTATTGGCACAAAGACAGGGCTTTGGCGCCATCTTGCGGCATGCTAGTGAACTCCAGAAACCACAAAGACAGCGAATGGGTAGTTTTTCTGTGAATAAAAAAGGATAACTTGGATAATGGATATGTTACCCCACAGGAAAAAAAAAAAAATCAGCAAATGGCTACTTTTGTTGACAGGGGGATTTGCGAGTGACAAATTGTGAACCACTGTACAGTGTAAAGTAGTTGGTTATATCTCTGGTGTCTAACCTTTGCGTCCCTTGAGCCCAACAATTGATATGACAAAGAATAATTTCTTTAGATTGTTAACAGAGCTCCATAATAATCTCAACATAGCTAAATCGACTACATGTTGATCAGAAATGCCATCTTACATCAAAGTCGACCTTCTCCCCGTCAGGGATCTTGGGAGCAGTTGGTCTGAAACGAAATAACACAATAAGTAAAACATAGCGAAAACAAAATGTGTCCACAAAAGTCGGAAACTTTCTCACTTGAACTTTGGTTTCTCTTCTGGATATTCGGCACCATAACGACGAGAACAAAAACAGGGAGAGAGGTGAGAGATCACATGGTTAGAGGCTCAAATGTGGAGGAAGATGAAGTCCGACATGTTGGTTAATCAGGGGGAGGATCCATGTAGACAAGCTGTGTTACGTCACAGGGCTGCAAGTGGTTTCCATGGTTGAATGATGTGAGTTTTAATTTTAGAAAAACTTTCCACAACATCGCTGCCAAATTCCAGTTAAGTACCCCAAGTTCATACTCCTAGTATTACCTAATTTATTGAGTTAATTTGGTAAAATTAGTGTGTCAAGGAAAGTTAATCAGTACTACTAATGACCTCAAAAGTTTGACACTCGTTCGACACCAATGAGTCGAATAACAGTTAATAGATGTGCATGGTAAAAACACAGCTAGATTCCCTCAGGGAAAGTTTGTATTGTATAGTTTGATATTATTTTTGCGTTGTCCCGTTCCAACACAGGACAAAATGAAAAACAAGCAAAGCAACAGCGACTCAGCAGGAAATACAAAGTACCATCTTGATCTCCCTCCTCCACTGGTGGGACACATTCATGCAAAGAAGAGAAGAAGCAGAGATGAGTTGTTTAAGCGCAGCTCTGCGTCTTATGACACCTCAGTTGGCTAACGCAGAGATTAAGTTACTTCCGCCTTTCTCTGGAAACCAAGTTGGTGCATGGAATTATTATTATATATTTTTTTAAAGCTTTGCTTACAGAAAAACAAGTATATAAATTAAGATAATCTAGACCAACATACCTTCCTCTTCATAGTCGTCTGCATGCAGCAAGCGTCCAAAGCAAGAGCAGAACAGAAATCATTAGTGATCGGAGTGCTTGCTGCCACTTAACAATGCATGGCTTGTGAGGCCCATTTACCAAACTGGGGTGCTGCATCGTTAGCGGGAGTCACTGCACAGTCCCATGTACAAGACTACATATCCTGTGGAGGCTTTTTTGGATCCATTTTATTGGATCATGGTAGGCTAATTTTGTACTTGCAACATTTCATGAAGTGAAGTTCAATCATATTTGTTGAATCATATTGATCACCGCGGCACATCAGATTTTGTGGTTTCATTTCAAATACAGTGCAGCATTTGACAAATTATCTAAGATTATTACATTTTAGTTTGGATTTGAAGAGGATGTATTTAAATTAGGGTTGTCAAGTGATTGCATTTTTTAATTGTAATTAATCGCATGACTTCAATAGTTAACTCACGATTAATCGCAAATTGTATATCTGTTTTAAATGTACAATAATTTGTTTTCAGAGTTTTCATACTCTTGTTAACATAAAAGTGTGGTGTAGGGAGGGGGGGGGATTAAGCAATAGAAATATGGCTGCATCTTTTAGTCATTGAAACAGTAATTTTATAAAAATTCATAAAATTGAGTTAAAATTAAAAAGATGTACTATACTGTAAAAAAAAACAAGTGTGGTATTGATTTGTGTTGAGGTAATTTTTGTGCCACTAGATGGCACAATTTGCATTCGTAAGACATTGGTGACAGCTCAGTGCATTTTTCTTTTCATATTAAAAGCTGTCTACTCTTTAACATGAAGTAACTTGTGAAATTCTGCACTTTTTTAAAATTAGAAAATACATCTGGAGACCCCAGTCTCCACAAATATATACATTATTATTAAATTTATTGCAAAATTTAGTGTCTGCTGCGTTGCGACTGGAATTCTCTCAGTACACGCTTCCCAAGTAAGGGTCGGTCATTAATCACGGGTTAAAAAGAAATTAAAATGAACACACTAAATTTGACACCCCTAATTTAAATACTATCTGCTTCCCATTTGCAATGTTGAGATCAACACATTAAAGCTCAAGACTAATGCAGTGACTCCCTGTTGTGCGTGATAAATTTACAGAGAGTAGGATTTGAACCACACCAATTTCAAACCATTTAATGCCAACACCCCAGTGTAAATATCATGTTGCAGTTTGCTCATCTACTCACATCAATGACTTTAACAATGGAATAATGAGGAATGAACAAATAGCTTTTACATGATGTCGGAATAAAATGACACGTCATCCAAGGTGTGATGGCCTTTAACAATAGTTCAGCATCAATTTTCAAAATGGTCTCAGTTGATTTCAACACAACACTTTCATTAAAGACCTCGGATGAGATGGGGCAGTTAAATCATGTAAAAGCAGTTGAATTTTTCTTTTCACGCTGAACATTTTATGCACATTTCATAACACACTACTGCTTAAACACGACGGAATGTTTTGGTCTGATTAACACTGATGGTGATGTGAATGCCTTGGAAATGTTTGCTACAGTTCACTCCCCCCCAAAAAAACATTAAAAAGTGCACTTTAGGGTTCTTTTATTAGAACCAGGCTGAAGTGCAAGGTCAAACAGAGTCCTGTTCGCCAGAGTCTACCCACACGTTGAAAATAATTTTTTGTGGACTTTGATAATAGTTATTCAAATGTTTGTGAGGCAGTGATGAAATCTACTGTATTGTAACATCAACGTGCTCCACATTTAACATGTTAATATGCATTTACTGATCTGTACTGTTGTAGCAGTGACAAAGCCGAAGGGGCTTTCACTCACATGCAGTAAATCTTGTATATCATCACTGTCCTGTGAAAAACACTTATGTTTTTATTTTTTACGTTTCTGGGGATATCTGCATTCAGTTACATCTCATAATGGTAAAAATGACAAAAATGACAAAAATGGACATAAGTGTTTTTCACAGGACAGCGACGATATGCACATGATACATGGCTAAATATGCAATTCAGAATAGAATTTGCCTTTTGAGAACTAGATTAATCTATTACGAAAAAAAAAAGAATACATTTCTTTTTTTAAGAATAGGGACACAGCCTCTGGTGAACAGGTCATTCTTTAAATAAAAATACAAAATATTTTTTTTTTCATGATGGTCCAACCACCTAAAATTTCAATCCCAAATCATCAATTTGAGTTTCTTCCATGCATGTTTGTGATTTCACAAAGCACAACAATGCTGCCTGCATGCTTCTACAATGCGAAGGCCATGAATCATGTAGAATGATATCATTTTAGTACCTAGCTATAGTGATTGAAAAATAAGTTTTAAGTTTATGCCATTATTTTCTGGCAACATTTAACCATTTAGTGGGCAAAGGGTTGAAATACTGCATTTTAACGACAGACAATTAATGTACAGTACTTTATAGAGTAAGAGACTTTAATTTAGTCATTTAACAAATGTACATTATTATAAAATTATGAATATATTTTGTTTTTACAACCCACATGTGGTATTTTGTACAACATTTGGATACTCTTTGTTAAGTGTAATAACTCAAAAAGTCATTTATGATTATTATTATTTTTTTACTTTCGATCAGTCGAAATATTCAGTGCCATCAGACCGATCCATACATATGTACTTTTTATTTATTTTTTGTTTTTGATGCCCTCTATAGGCAATAAAAGCAATATTATGCTATGAGTAAAATTATTTATATATATTTATATATATATATATATAATAAAATATTATATAATTCGAATGTGCCGGTACCCTAACGTGCAAGTACCCTAAGGTGACCCAGGCTGCGAGGGCCCTTTATAGCTGCTTGCAGCTCTAGTTATTTTTCTTTCATCTCTATTCTGACTGGCTATGATTAATCACATCATATCACAGTTCTTCTGCCTTTGAGCGATGCGGCTGGCATCTATTTTGAGCTTACTCCAAGTTTGAATTACCATATGCGTTTCCATGCCCTATAAAGAGCTTGAAGTTGCATTGCAACAAAGTAGAAATTGGCCAGTTTACAGTTTATCCCAAAGGTCAAATTTAAAGAACGTATATAATTTGATTGGGTTGGCTAGTGGAGCTGACTATGCTTTGTAGTACGGACTGTCCTAAAGAGCTGAGAGGGTAGCAGGAGAAGGGGGAACAGACTGCCCAGGGCACGTACCTTCCTCCTCACGAACCGGCTCTGGTTCAGGCTCTGGTTCAGGCTCTACCTCTGCTTCAGGCTCTACTTCTGGCTCTGCTTCTACCTGGGCCTCCGCCTCAGGGGCTACTTCTACTTCTACTAGCTCCTCCTGGGCTACGGCATGCACCAAACCGCCAAGGAGAGGGTGTCGGAGGAGGCCATTAATGAAGACCACAGACATGACATAGCCATTAAAAAACAAAAGTGAGAGATTGCTTTAGTTACACAGAAGATGGATTGGTGAGCGAGGGACGGCGCTGCTGGAAAACAAAGAGAGAAACAGATGATGATGACGATGATGATGATCATGATGATGACGATGGGAGTCATTTGAGTATTCACGCAGAAGCCATGGGGAACTTGGTGGAGTGGCAAACTAACTGAAACATTTTCAGGCCTTGAGACAATCTTGTAAAAACATCTCTAATAAAAATTAAATGAAAGTATTTACCATAATCAGTACAATCATTTTAGATTCAAACCCAAAACTACAGATCTATGAGGCAGAAGTGGTAACCACTTAGTCCACCGTGCTGCTTGATTATGTTATATTATATTTATTATAAATTATTTAAACAGACACACACTAATAGATAATTCTATCATTATTCAGATAGTTTCCCACCACCATGACAGTTGTGTGAAAGACACCAATGACAGTTGCACTTATCACATGGCAAGAAAATAAATGTAGTGAGCCTCAGAGCTCAATCCCATTTTTTGCTTAAACATGTGATTTAAAATATCACTCTGAAGTCAGCAGTACACCCTTAACTTGAACTGTTTGACTGACAGCTGTGCGTTAGTTAACGTTGTGGCAAACCAGAAAATCTTAGATTTTCTTTCTATACAGAGACATAAATCGATCTCAGTGCCTGGATATGTATTATTGTTCTTCATTAAAAAAGAAAAAAGAAAACAATAACAAAATAAAAAAATAATGAATACTGGATGCTCTTTGGGATGTGACTGACTAAATGGGAATGTAACAGTTAGGCAAACTTAACCCTCTATGTCGCAACGTGTTGACTTATTCTAGGCTTTGCCACTTAAAAATAAAGTTCAGGAGCCCACTCATTAGATTTGTGATGTGCATACTAAACACCAGATGTCTGTGCCAAACACTTCAACTTAAGCATGGAACTCAGAAGCTAACAAATTAGTGGAGACAGGTCTTCAGAGCTCAGAACTGGTTCAGTCATGTTTACCTTCCTCGTCTTCAGTTTTGCAACATGGAATGGGAAGAAACAAACATTATTTTTTAAAATAAACATCACCTTAACTGTACTGTATACTGTACCACATTAGAAACACCCTTGACACAATGGGCTCTATTTTCGTGAACGGCGCAATGCCTGCACGGCACATGGCCTAAATCTGCGCGGAGGTGGGATAGACCCGGTGTTAGTAATTTTGCAGATAAGTGCAGGCCGGTGGATCTGGGAGAGGGAGTTCTGCACCACTGCGGGAGTAGTCACAGTCAATCATGGCCAATCAAAGAGGCTCCTTTTATTTCCTAGTCACTCGAGTCACTACAGTCTCGACATGGCTGAATTGATACAATGATTCAGAACTTTCGATGCCTGCTCTTCACATATTTACGAATGAAATATGTCTGACATTGAACACACATGCCCAGGGAGCTTGCTACCCTATATGTCTACAGGCCTCACAAAAATCATGTTACAGCAGCTGTCTACCCTGAGCAGGCCCAGTTGCATCTTCAATGACACTCCCACTGCTGTGCCGGCCCACAAGTCTTGGTGGAGACCTGTCTGCCAAATTGGTCAAGGCGCAGCAAGCCTCACCCTGGCCCGAAAACCAGCATCCGCCGGCATTTGCGCCTCACTGCAGTTGTGCTGTCTACGAAAATAGAGCCTCTTGACTTGATAAAATTCCACACAGGTACAGTATGTGTTGGTGTATGTATTTTAGCATCACACAGTATTACAGATCAATCTACTTCTAGCATTGCATTCCAGTCATGTATAATATGGTCAACACTAGGACAGGTGTTGAAATGGGAATATTCTTCAACAAGACAACAAGAAAAATAACAAATTTTGTCAATGTCAAAAGACACTTTCATGCCTGATGTGGACACTGTGTGACAGCTGAAACTATTGTGGTTGCTTGAAAACTCCATCAAACATTCCTGAATGGTTACTTACCCTCAAACTGATCCCTGAAATAAGAACACAAGACAGAAATCAAATTAACATGAAAATACATCTGTCTTCTACACCCACCCCCAAGTTGAAAATCATCAGTCAACGTGTGACTGCAGGGTGTTTAGTGATTGACAACTTGTGATGCACTTACACTTCCTCAGTGTCGGACATGGTGACAGCAGACCTTGCAGCTGAGGGCAAAGACAAAGAGCCTCATGAGACCACAGTGTTGAAATAGCTGCTTCTGCGTCACTTTCAGATTTATTTCTGTATTTAGTCTTTCACAATGTTTTGATGAAAAGGTATAAAAATAACATCTGAGCAAATGTTAAGCAGCCCGACACGTTGCATAGATTGCCGACATTGCCTATTAATTTTGACCGCAGACGATCCTTTAGCTTGCCAGCGGATGGTTACGTTAAAGGTAGCACTGGTTGAGCAATAAACATAACTAAATGCATTAAAGTAAAGCATTTCATATCAACGTTTGCGTATGACATTCAGAATAGTTGTTCAAGTCAAAATATTGGGGGAGTTTTTAAACAACATAAAGTGGTGCAACGATACTGACCAACAACAACTTTAAAAATGAAATGATGCATGAGTGACATATTCAAATGGTGATTACAGCGATGCGTACGTTGAAAAAGTGTCATGACGAATTCTGAATCAGCTGTTAATATCAAGGGAAGAATCCATTTTAATGACTGATAGATGCTCAAGTAATGAAAATTCCCAGCACAAGTTCAATTCTATGTTAAAGTGTGAACATGTTCCACCAGTCTGTGTTGACGCTCAACACCACTTCCAACACCCTTGCTATTTAAATCCAACAGAAAGAAGCGAGAGAGGAAGAGCCCAATTGGAACCAAAGTGTCAGGGTTTCTGCATACTGTATCCAACTGTATCATATTTGATATATAAAAAGTCTGGTTGGATAACTCCTTCACACTTAGCGGTGGGCACAGGTGCAGAGGACTTAAAGGATTAGTCAAGGATCATATTTCTACCCATCAGCTGAGGAGCACAGTCCAAATAGTTGCTTTAATCCTCAGGCTTGGACCAGAGGGAGGATCCTCTGCAGCCCGGCAGCCAATCAGCATCAACTCCCAACAAACATACACTTTGATCAACTTACAGTCGACAGCCGTGTCTTCTTTGTGTTCAGCATTCAGACAGTACATACCTACACATCAGCGCTCTGTATATTTAGTGGACGGCCACTCATTTATTCAGTATGAGAGTATTGAATGCTGAGGAGTATTTCTGAGTCTTTTTGAAACTAAAACTGCAACGGAACAGGTGAGCCTGGGGAGACGCGCATCCTCAGCCAAACTAATTGCAGATATGTGATGTATTTATAGTCCAATACATCAGCGTGACACACATGGAGAGAGAGAGAGAGAGAGAGAGAGAGAGAGAGAGAGAGAGAGAGAGAGAGAGAGAGAGAGAGAGAGAGAGAGAGAAGCCCCCAACCATCCAACAGGACTTAATATATTATTACTGTATCTAAATGTCATATATCACCAAAGTGACAGACGGCTTCCCAGGCCCGGCATTCGTATCAGATTAAGTTCGTTACAGTGACATGCAACAAGAGCAGGATTCAATTTGTGATATTGCAAATGTGCAAGTGATAAATATGCACACATTTTAGTACTTCAACGAAATAGAAAACACTTTCCAGCCTGCTTGTGTAGAAACTGAAACCTGTTGCTAAATCTGTGAACACACATGGATATCATTTGCAGATGTTCAGGTACAAGTGCCCACATTGCTGTCATACAAAAGAGGGGGTTCATTTCAGACCTTGACAGAAACTCAAGAAATACTGTATATAATTATAGGACGGGACTTTAGAAATACATCATGTGTACTATGTGAAATTTGGTACATCAACATGGGAAACAATATTTTAACTGTAATTCTGGTGAGTGTATTTCAAATAAATTCATATCGAGAGACCAGATATCATTGTGCCATGTTTTTAATGATATCAACTTAATTAGCATCACTATCACTAATATTATCTTTTGACTATTATTAATCTGTTAGTAAGAGCAGAAGTAGATTAGTAGTATATACTCATATTAGTTTTTCTTTGATGGTATTCTATTGCTTGAAAGTAATGAAAATAATATGAAAATAATGGTTTATAATGTCCACTAGCGTGCATGAAATCGAAAAAGGTTTTCAATTTAACTGAAAGTTACACAAATTAAAGTTAACCATCACTCAAAAGTGATAAAATGTGTGATAAGAACTGATTGATGAAAAATATTCCCACATGTTTAAATGTTCGGAAATGGAGGCTAGAACTCTCCACAGGCCAGTTTCAAATGTATTCTGTCCTGAATGACATGGTTGAAATCGTTTTGCTGAATGTACACTGTACATGTAGTAAAAAACTGAAATGAAGCATAGAATTAACTTGAAAGTAATTTTCCCCATGTGCCCAGTGCTTACCTTAGGGATGAAGAGAAGCTCCTGTGACGACCAAGATGAAGGTGTGCACAATCTGCAGCTTCTGCTCAGAGAATATGTCCTTGTGTTACAGTGATACTTGAGCTCATCTGGCCCTTATTGGCTGTGGGATGAGAGTGAGGTGTGTGTGTGTGTGTAGGAAATGTGGGGAGGGGGCCAGCCATGACCCCAGAGAAGGAGATGGATGAAATACTGTGGATGGGAGACGAGGGCTCGGGTTTTGGAAAGGAGCAGCTGAGAAGCTTCTGTTGCTAAATTTACAGTGGTTACACATCAGCTTGGCATCCAGACAATGGAGGGAGGGCGAGTGTGTCTGTTTGTGTGGTTGTCAATGTGCGTTTGACAGACACTTCATGAATCAATCCGTCAATCGGTCTGCCAGCCCAGTCAGGGATTGTTAAAATTTAAAGTCAGAACAACAACCCCCAAAATATTTACAATAATATGTTGTATGTAGCCCTACTAGTTAATTAACATAATATTCTGATTAATATTACATTTGTGGGATGTGAATTAAACAGCAAAATCCACCCGTTTTGATCCATCTCAGGCAGCGGCCATTTTGCCACTTAATGTAGACTGAAAATGACATCACAGTTGCTCGGGGCTCAGGTGACGACCAATCATGGCTCAGTTTGCGAAGGTCACGTGACCAAACTTCAACAAACAAACAAACCGCTGAGCCGTGATTGGTCGTTACCTGAGGCCTGAGCAAGTGTCACGTGGGAGGAGTCCGTTTTGAATGGTTTGTTTACAAATAGAAAAAGGAACAACTTTGGACCATCCTTTAATTCATATTTTAGAAAAAACTAAATTAATCATTATATTGTGTTTAGACTAATGAGGCTGCATAAAACATATTATTGTAAAGAACGTTTTTGGATTGACAAAAGTGTATTAGTCAAAGAAGGTGTAAACAGTCTCCTCTTGAATTTCAAAGGCCCAAAAGTCAATGGCAATTGTACGGCTGACATTCTACAGAATATCCATCAAGTAAGAATATGTCATTCTGTTGCATACTAGAATGCCAGCAGAGGCGCTAAGCTCATTGTAGATGCCCACATTGTTTTCACGCTTCAAAATGCTATTTACAGCCGCATTACACATTGTTGCATTCTGTGTCAAGTCAAAGACTCAAATCAAATTAAGCCTATAAAATGTATGCATGTAGATCTTTGCATCCCCCATAAGTGAAATGAAACATAAAAATGGACTGAAAATGTATTTTTGGTGGAGTTGAGGTATTTAATGAATTGCAAAAGCATCCAGGTTTAGTCCAGTCCACCACAGTCTTAGGTCCCCTTTACAACTGGTATTAAAATGGGATCTGTGTCCGGACACGTTATCCAGATAATAACAATCCAATCTTGCCTTTGGGTTTGCACCTGTTATTTTTAATGCATTCTCATTATCCTCATTGAGATCATACTCATATCTCTGTCTTGCAGAGCAAAACCTGCACGTGGTTCTGGACAGTGAATCACTTGTAGACTGCATCAACATTGTAGTCCTGTGTTTTACTGTACCAATTTTTTTATGAGCCAATGTCTGTAACAAATAATTAATTGACACAGTCTGAAAAAATACTTTCTGAATGAGCTGATGTGAAGTATTTGAAATCTCACAGGGGGTGCAACTGCAACCTGGACAATATTGGGGATGCTGTCTTATAATGATTTGCTCTTGAACGGCTCTGCATGAACCGTTTTGTTTTTATTTTTAATACATGTTGGACCCACGTTGCTTCTTGGGCTGTGCACGGGCCCAATTGGTGTAGGCCCGCCCCGGCCACCCAAGGCTCGCCTTCGAGCTTTTCCTCCAGGCCTGGCTCCCGAGTGGGGCCCCGGTGACCTGCATCCGGTCAAGGTAGACCTCCATCCAAAATTGTCACTTATCATAAGGGGTCTTTTGAAGTGCACGTAGGAAGGCAGGATGAGCTAAACAATGCGTTGGTATCTTCCTATGTGCGACTTCAAGGTCTAACCTGGTTTCAACTGGTAAGTGTGCATGTGTGCAGAGAGTTAGGAAGTTTTGTGCCAATGAGGCCTAATCTTGACATATTTCAGTGGTTCTTAACCTGGGTTTGATCGAACTTCGGGGTCCGGTGAGTCAGTCTCATATGATTCGTGATGACACGCAATGGCCATCATTGGCTGCAGGTGATGACACTACATTGCTTTGCCTATCTGTGTTGCAGGGAATTTGGAGCGCTCAGTAGTCGACTTGACTGTTGTGATGGTACATCGTGTGATTTTTTATTATTATTGTAAGCCCTTACTGTGCCAAGCATAAAAAGAAAGTAGTCAGAGGAATATGTGCAATATGAATTCACATGTATAACGGAATGTAATGTGTTCCACAGGGTTCAATTTTGGGCCCTCTGCTGTTTTCATTCTATATGCTGCACCTGGGTTCCATCTTAGCTGTGGTTGTTTTAAAGTGGGATATGAATATAGAGTTGCATTGAGTGATGGGAGTCAGCGTCCTAACTGCATGATTTGCAATGCCAAGTTGAGCAATTCTAGTCCAGCACAACTAGCTATCTAGTACAACTAAAGGAACACTTCCTTAAGATGCCTGGAGATGGGGAATACAAGAACACAGTGCTTTCTGAAATCAAGGTAAAAAAAAGCCAGATTTGATGAAAAGGCCACTCTCCCTGTTCATTTTGTTCGCCAGTAAACCCCTATACCTTTGTCTTGAATTTAAAAAATAAAAATATTATTTTCTAGTGAATAAGGGCCTGCGCATAGGAAACAGGTGGGGATCAGTACCTCCAACAAGGTTAAGAACCATTGATGTATGTACTTGGGGTGGGACTTGATCAAAGATAATTAATCAAGTTAATTATAACTAATTCATCTTTTTTAATCATATACAATTATTTATCCTAAAAAGCAAACGTTTTAAATTTTTTAATTGGATTTTAGTGGACAACTGAATCAAACAACAGACACCGAATTGAATATTTTTATTTCTGGAAAAATGCATTTAATTGTATTTCAGTCAGGGCTGTGAAAATTTAAGAATTTCAGAATTCAATTAATTTTAGTGAAAGAGTTTGAATTTGAATTACAAGAAATTGGAATTGATATTACAACTTCCTGCAGTCCAGAGAAACTTGCTGTCACGTTAGCTGTGGTTGTGGACCCAAAAGCAGGGAAGCAGAGCGAGGAGGCCTGAGGTAAAGTTAGAAAAAAAAGGGGGGGTTATTAATTAAACAAAAACAAGGTGGTGCACATGGTGCCAACAGGAAACAAGAAATTCCTAAATCCAAGCAAATGCATGATGAGGAAATGGCAAGACGTGGGGGAACGACAAAACATGGAAACGACGATGGACCGACAAAGACTCAAACAAAAACAGACCCTAACCCTAACCCTAACCCAAATCCACAAATTCTGACATTACAGCTGTTTTATGTCCACAAATTAATTTATAAAATGAACTTTAATTTACTAGGCTGAGCATGTGGAGATTGTGTGAGTCTGCTTACCTGTACTGCTTCCTTTGTGACACAATACTGCATATACTTACAGCGCCTCAAATGACTGACTTATCAAGTGTATGAATGTTTAAGTTTGAGAATTGATTTGTGAGGTATCAGAAGCATGGGCAGCTCAACCAGTATCAAACACATTATTTAAGGAAATATTTTCCCCATCTTGTGATCAGATCGTTGATTGGAGTAGGCCTGAGAGCTTCAGGATTCTGTTCAGCATCCTCTCCGCTCTGACAATAAATAGTATAATTTGTCTATTAAATTGGTCTAATGACACCTCGTCAGAAGAGGTAATACTCCATCTGCGCTCTCTGACCACTGCCACCTACCGTAGTGGATGTGCAATTACTCTTTTTTTCCTAGTACAGCAAAAATAAATAAATAAATAACTACGTAAATAAATAAATAAATACAATTAAAACATGTTCCCTGAGGTCACACATATCGCACCGAGCCACCCACCCCAGTGGGGCTCACCCCCCCTATTTGAGAAGGACTGTGGTCGAGTGATCCAGAAGGAAGCCAATCCCCAGTGAAAAGCATTCGATACCTAACTTGTAGTTCACCAAGAGTCAACACATTTTCTCTATTCGCTAACTTTTAAGCCTGAATACCAGCACTTGACCAATAGCGGCCTAACAGTGAAGCATGCTGTGCAGGGTATATTTTTCAGCGGCAAGAACCGGAAGACTAGACACGTTTGAGGAAAAAAAAGGAATCCAGGATACTACAGCGTGATGTACAGCTCCGGAAGGCTGTGGACCTCATTCTGAAGAAAATATTTACTTTCCAAAAAGACAACAATCATAAGGACATGACTTAGATAACAAATGAGTGGCTTCGTTCAAGTATGTGAATGTCCTTGAGAGCGCAGACATGAACCAAATGCGACGAGATTTGAAACCTGAACCTCAGAGCTGTGAGGCAGAAATGTGAACCTTTAAGACACCGTGTGTTAAATGCTGCCAGTCTTTACACACTCCTAATATGGGCATGCACTGTCCAAAATGTTGTTTTTAAACTGTAACTCGCACTGTACTGTGAAATACGTCGCCTTCCTCCAGGTGAGCTGGCTATTGACTGCCTGTAGGGGCTGCACCTTGATCATGTCAGACAGCCCAGCGAGAGAAAAAACAAAACATGTTTGCCTGCAACATGCATTGGAGGCAAGTGTTTTATTTTTGGAGTGCACCGTGACTCTCTCCTTAAGGCTCCATTTGACGAGAGGATGAGACGGCCTAGTGGCACTCTGAGCCGGGATTAACAAGCAGAGAGCACTTTGTCCCAACATCCGCTCACCAAAGGTAAAGCAGTCAAAGTGTGTTGCTTGATTGACAAGCTGCTGATATTTCCATGTATCCTTGTCTGGCTAGGTGCCAGATGTTTTCCTGTAGACAGCGCATTGGACTTGCTAGCAGCATGTGGCTAATTGGAAATCTTAAATGCATGATACAAACAATACAGTCGGTCCAAAAGAGGGACCAAAAAAAACCAACAACAAAAAACATTGTAGGCCTATTGTGTTTCTGCACAATGTTGTGCTGTAATTGAAAGTGAGTGAGAGGGAGCACTTATCAAAACATGTACAACAAGTACAAGTGAGATTTTTTTTTATAATTTCTATCAACTTGGTATGGAACATGGCTTAAGTGTCTTTACTCCATCTGTAATATTGAGCTGTTGTATCTACAGTATTAAGGAGCAAAACAAAGGCTGCTGTTTCTACCATCAGGTATACAGTATGTACATCAAGATACATATGATAAAAGAGCTCGGCCTCTATTTTGTTTAATTGCGTTTGTTGAGGTCATGGCACCGTTTTGTCAGAGATGATCTTACACTTTCCACCTTTGAGCTGCTTTGACGTAAGCCAAGACACCCAAGCACAGAGCCTTAAAAAGGGCCGTCTCATATGTTAGCCTGCCTCCTTGCCATTGGAGTCGCTATGACAACCCAAATTTATACTTACTGTAGACCAGTGTTCATTTATAAACCTGTAACTGTTGTGTAATTTTCATAAAAAATACATTTTATGGTTTGCACATTCAAGTCCGTGAATGTGACTCCAATAAACTTTCAGAGACACAAGTCGAAGCTTATAGAACCTCCGAGAGGATTTTGTGCCTGGTATTGATTTCCAACAGACTGATGTTGTTTCTGTGAGTGTAAGACATCATGCAGCAGGTGCTCACTGTCAGAATGTTTGCTCTGATTTCCCTCCGACTAAATTTAGACTGCAAACCCGTTCTAGTGACAACCAAATATACTATTCGGACTGAAAGCAGGCAATTCCATCTTGGTGAATAAAAATAACTCTGACCTGTGGCAAAGTCAGAATATAACAAATGCATTCATTACAGGAGCAACTGTTTTTTGCATGCTATGTTTGCTGCCTTTGAATGAAACCAACAAAACGTCTTGCTTTCTTCAGCTAATATATTTGTTTCCCAAGTACTCCCTCATCGGCTAAAAGTCTCTCCCACTCCTGCATGTGTGCACCTCTTACCCTCTTGGTTACTTTTATATCATGCCAAGGTCATGCTGGAATTTGACCACCTCCTTGGGAGACTATTTTCATAAGAAGCTTGTCATCAGTTCAATGCATCCTTGCCATAAGCAAGAGCTTTACGTGCCTTTCTATTTCGAATAGTATTGCCTTTGGTAGGAGGGCATCATCTTCAGGACCCAATTAAGACATTCAAAATGTGTAAATGAGTCAGTGATGAGAGCTCATATTCTAATTTCAGCTACAGATTTAGCTCAGAGACATGAAGCTATCTTATACAGTGTCAGAGCAGGCAAGAAGAATCTGGAGTAGAACATGGTGGACATGAACACGATATATGCAAACTGGAGAATGACTTATGCAGTAAAACAAATCAGAGAAATCACATGTGATTAAGAAAAATGGATAATTATTTTATTCAATTCCAAGATTAAGTACTGTAGTATTGATGAATAACAGTCTAGTAAACAGAGGAGTACATCTGCTCTCAAATTTTTGCTAAAACGACAAATAGGTTTGACATGGAATCTTTAGAACATTTGAGTAAATTGATATGATAAATGTTGAAATATATAGTAGACAACTGTAATCACAAATTCCGAAAATCCAAAATGTCATGTTCCACTTCTGTTTTCTTCAGGCTGAGAAAAAAAAGGAAACAAAAAACACAATCAATCAATCAATCAATCAATCAACCAATCAATCAATCAATCAATCAATCAATCAATCAATCAATCAATCAATCAATCAATCAATCAATCAATCAAGCAATCAATCAATCAATGTGGCTGTAGAAGTCCAATATGCATATGTAAAAATAAACTAATTATTGAAAATGTTTTAATCAAATAGAAATATTTGACCCAAAGGGTTTTTAAATTAAATTAAATTAGATTTTGGTAACAAAAAGACGTGTGGAGTTAAACAACAACATTTTCTTATAAAAGTGCAGGTTTTTTTAAACAAGTGTAACCATGTTAGATTATCGTAAGATACATTTTGAACTGACAATATTCACACAATTTCTAGTAAAAGGGATAGGCAACTTATTTATTTGGCTTTCATAATGTTAAATTTCCTCTATTTGCTGTGGTTTGAAAATGAACAAAATCAAGCCTGTGACCAAATGGCATGACTAAATGTTTGCATTCTTCAATCTTCTTTGTCATGATTTTACTGTAGCCTTTTTCATATTTGTTTTGGAGGGTTATTCCTTTCAGTCAGTTAGCAGGTTAAATTCATGCTCCATATGGTTTAAGTCTGGAGAGTAGTCTAAAACCTGACATTTCTTGCCCTTGATGAACTTCTTTGTTGTTTTGTTAACCTCTTTGGGGTCATTCACCTGCTCTGTGGCTGGCAAGTAATTTTTTAAAGGAGCCCGATAAGAAACTGTAGCAGTTGTGAATCTCAATTTTGTTGAAATATTGATTTTACGCATCTATTTAAAGCAGTATATTGTATTATTAGATGCGCTGGTGCATATACAATACATTGCTATTTTCATAATGAAAGTAATGTTGAAAAAAATTACATGCACCCAAATTATAATTACATACAGTTTCTGCATATATAAACATTATATCACCATTTAATCAACATTTGCAGAAAAAATGACTACAATGTGCATCAGGTTTGTTTTTGAGCGCCAACCACTAACTATTTTAACTGTATCTTAGTTGGCAGTCCCAAATCATTATTTCCCGTTCAGGAAATGTCACTAAAAGTCGTTCAAGAAATGTCACTAAAAGAATGTCGCTAACAACTTTGAGACAAGCGCTCGCTCGTGCTCTCTTGTACACTCACATGTGGACATATGCAAAAAAATAAAAAATAGAAGCACACATTTACAAGATGACTCAAAGCAGAAATTAATTGATTATTACTCTTTATTTCTGTTGCATGGTGGTGGCAATACAAAGCTGGGACCTGGTAGCGGTTAATTCCCATAAGAATATACAGTAAACACAACTTCCATAAAGTCAAGTCAAGTCATCTGTATTCACATCACTTCACATTTTCCACAATATTTTATTTTACAGCCTTATTTCAAAATGGAATATAGTGGACACCCACTATTTGTAGAGAATACGTGGCTGGCCCGTGACAAGCAAAAATCTGTGTATAACAGAAGCCCGTTTTTTAAACCCCAACATGCGCTTTCCACGCAAAACGGGGTTGGGCAAAGAACAGGGACATCCTGGAAGAAAACCTGCTCCAGAGCACTCGTGACCTCGGATTGGGGTGAAGGTTTATTTGCAGGATGACCCTGAACGCACAGCCAATACATCAAGGAGTGGCTTTGTGGCAACTCTGTCAATGTCCTTGCGTGGCCCCGCCACAGCCCAGATTGAATCCCAATGAACACCTCTGGGGGGCTTTCCCCATCCAACAAGGCGCTTTTAAGGAAGATGAGTGAAACTGTACAAAGTGTGCCAAGATTGGGTCATACATCATTTTTAGAAACATCAACAATAGGCTAAGAATAATTATGTATGTATGGTTTCTTTTTGTTTTTCAAATGTGTATTTTAATACATTTGTTTCATTATAGGATGTTGTGTATAGAATTTTGAGGGGGAAAAAAGAAAAAAAAGAAACTATTCATTTTGGAATACAATGAAGTGAAGTGATGTGTATACTTTCTAAATGCACTGTATATTTATATGACAATTAAAAGCCTTGAATTAAAAAAAAAACTTAACAAAAATTACATCTTTCTATTTCTGTACTCCAGGGTATGCAGGACATTTCTGCTCTGAAGCTTATTGTAATTTGAACATTTTGTATGGAAACTAGGCCAGTTTGTTGATATGTGTATCTTTTGCAGGACTTGGCATGCTGATGGAAGTAAGCAACGAGTTTGAGTCTGGTCTTTCCCAGCAATATCCACCACCCTTACTTCCAAAACCTGCCAAAGACAATGTGAGACTTCAAAAACTAAAGAAGAAGAGAGTCAAGAAAAAGGGCAGTCTCTCTCAGACACCCATCCCATTTCGGTCCTGCTTGTCACCTGTCAATGAAGCCAGCACAGATCTTGAGCACAGTGACCTGTCCAGCCCACCAAAGACACCAGATTCAGTCCGCACTGTAGAATCCTTGTGGTCCACTTTACCACTGGACTCCTTTGACCAGTCTGCATCTGCAATTCCCCTCATTGAAAGCAGCTCCTACAAGCAAATTGATGGTGTTCTACCACAGACTTACAAAAGACAGATCAAGACTTCTGAAGAGCAGGTGGCACCACTATACGAATGCTCCGCATTCTTATTTGATGAATTGACTCCTGACTTGTCGCCACCTATAAATCCAATCTCCATACCAAGAACGAAGCAGGTTCCGCCATCATCACTTCAAGGGGCTTTCAATTCAGTGTCATCAAATTCCCTTAGGTCAGTCACAACAGTCCATCCTGTCACTGTGTCTGAGTCCAATCCTAAAATATCAACTCAGAACCTGACACGATCTTCAGATATCCTCAGCTATGGATCAGACCCAACACCTTCTCAAGTTGCAGATCTGTCTCCTGTTCCTCCTGTGCTGTTATCTGTTTCAAACACACAAAAATCTAATTTTATTTCCAACCATATCGAAACAAACACTATTTCAAGAGAGTGCCCTCTACTCCATACGTCAACGTCTTGGACTCCCAGACCTGTCAGTAATGGTAACTTAGTAAGGCAATTATCCCAAGAGACTAGATGTGATGGCCCAAAAAAATCTATGTATACATCAAAAACAACATTAAATGAGATCACTAAGCCTTCTGGCAATCCAGACCTTACAGTGATCAACCCAACCTACAAAGAAGAATCATTAGCAGTTACATACATGGAGAAAAAAGCTGCAGAGGAAACAAAAGATCTGAAACCAGCTGTACACACAATCTTATATGGAAAACCCAAGACCGCATCTTGCACACAGTCGAGAGTATTCACTCCCTCATGTGAAATATCTGAAACCGATCCTGGATTGTCTGTAACAAGTACAGCTTTGAAGTCTTGTCAAAATGGATTTGTGCCCTCAGTTTCCGTCGAGTCTCTTTATAGTAAAATGTGTGCTGCGAAGAAAGAAGTACAGCAGAATGTTAATAAAGGGAATGGAATACAAAATACCTGCAGGAGTACTTTAAGCATTCCCATTGACGTTGCCATTTCTAGAGAGATTTCAACATCAAATGCTACTATGCCTGACTCTGCCCTTCGAGAATCTGTCCCAAACTTGAAAACAGACCAAATTTTAGAACGAGAATCTGCACATTTGCCAAAAGTCCCATCATTTCTTTGCACTGCACCAAAGACTCCGACAGCATTGATTTATCCACAAGAATCCACAAGCTTGAGACACATGCCGCCCACCTATCATCGTCCAGTTGCCGGGGCTCGCAAGTCTTTGTCATCACTACTGGAGAATCAAATATCATTGGCCACCTCCAAATCAAGAGCACAATCAACATATTATGGACTTACTCCTCTTCAGTATGCTGCTCATGGCGGGATTCGAACTCTAACATCGTATCAAAGCCTTGTCTGCCGCAGAACTGAACTGACCTCTTTCCCCACAACGCAGGAGGATGACGTTGGTGTCTCAAAATTTGATTCAACAAAACAACTTAATGGACACCAAAAGCTACCATCGTTGGAGAGTGCATCTGCAAATACTGTGCAATCAATTTCAAAGCCAAGGGAATCAAAACCCCTAACAGCGCGGACTGTCAAAAATAACAAAGATGAATTTGAGAAAAGTCATGAAGTCAAAACTCAACATGTGGAAATCCCTTCATTTCAAACATCTAGTTTGGAAAAAATAAGACCTGAGCTTCCTCTTGGTTTGGTACAGAAACATATGTGTCAGTCCACAGTTGATGTATCTACACGAAAGGCATCATACTCTGAGGTTCCAATGCCAATTCCTAAAGCAGGTGAGGTACACACACCGACTGTAACAATGTTTCTTGCAGAGGCAGTTTTAAATATGACCCCATGCCTAAACAATAGCAGCAGTTTCTTTGATGCAATCCCAAAGCTGGTAGGGCAAGAGTCAATTAAGGAAACGCAGTGTATTGTAAAAGTGATAGATGCTGAGAAATGTGCAGAAAATGACAAAAAACAGACCAAGGCTTTTGGATTCAACATCGCAAATTCAAAGCAAAACCTTGGCAAAAGTGTAAGTGGTGTTGGCTCAATAGCAGCCAATAATGTAAATAATTCACCAAATACTAAGCCTTTAATCAAAATGGATAACAAAGCTTCACATGGCCAAAGACAAATGAAAGAGAGACCTGAATTTATTCTACACACGAATGTTAACACTGGTGGCATTCTACTCTCTGGTGTAACTAACGAAATCCTTGAAAAGGCGAAGAGAGGCTGCCAATTTGACACTGAAATTAAAAACCCAACTATCACTACTACAGAATCAACACTTCAACGTGAGCCTGTAACAGCTTCTCCAAGTTGTGCACACAATCACAGACTCAGTAAGACAGTAAGTCACAAAATGTGTTTCCTAGGAGACGCTTGTGCTTTGAAAACATGCCCTAGCCCTGTAAATACTTTGTCAACCAATAACACAATACATGATACCAAGCTCCATGACATACCAATGAGTACAACCAAATACCATAACATATTCCCTTTGGAGAGAGACCACCAACCAAATATAAAAACCGTAATGCGCTACAAAACAAGTAACAATGGCGTTCCAGCCTCCAGATTGCAAGGTAAAGTTAGTCATGAAGAAAATTGCAACGTTACTGCCAGCAAGGCCTCGACAGACGGACCGCGAGCATCTATAACAATTCAAAATCAAAATACTATAGACCTGACAAATATGAAAGTACGAGCACACAATTGTGATGTGCCGTCTTTGTCAACCAACGGCATTGGTTTTGTGGCTGAAAAATTACCAGGAGAGTCTCCTGCCATATCCGTAACAGCGAAAAATGAAAAAGCAAAATTTACAGATACAAAAAATACCTCAAATGGCAAAACACTGCTGAACATGCTTGACTGTATTGGTAAACAATCAAACACACAATTCGTAGGATCACATGCGTTAAGCAACGCAACCACAAACATGGCTTCCCCTCTGGAATTAGGTGATCTTAAGAAAAACCTAAAACAAAGAGGTGTTCCGGAAACTACTAAGTCAAATCGATGGAACATTGGTGGAAATCTCCCTGCCACTGAGGTTATTTTAACAGAGCCAATTATTAGTGGTAAACCAGCATGTAATACACCGCACACCCAACGTAATGTGCCCTCCAGCCCTATAATGAGGCGTGTGATTCAAAAAAGTCCTCAGCTTTGGACACCAGTAACAACAACAGAACAATCTGTTAATAAACCAGCTGAAAACTTTGAAAATGGACCACTTTTCACACCATATAAAGAAACTGTAATTCAAAATCCTGTGAAAAGGGTTTTAAATTCTAATGACTGTGTGACTGCAAACATGCTGAATAACAATGCAGAACAGAGTCAAAACCCAAAGTCTGATGAAAAAGTTCACAATTCTGTCAATTCCTCAGGCATTCAGACTCGAGCAGAAAAAACAAGGCACTTTGCCAAAGAAGCAAGTACAGCTGTTGAAACTGATATTCATAATGTAAATATGAAAAACATCTCACATAATGCTGTAAATATGCAATCTGCTACGACTCACGCTAAAGTGACTCAATCTGTTCCTGCCCCACTAAGTCCAACAAAATCTTTGGTTGTCCCACGAGCCGCTTTGTTACAAGAACCAAGACTTTGCAATACACCAACACAGCCATTTAAATGTTTGTTAAGCCAGTCCTGCCGTACACTTGTGAACAAACGCCCCTCCTCAGCACCTGTGCAAAATGAGGCCATTTATTTAAATACAAATTGTAGCACTGCTCGGGTCTCTGTTAAACCAGATTCCCAATCAACAATCAGTCAATCAAAGTTCGGAATAAACATGGAAACCAAAAGCAGCCCTCCTCTCCATCATTTGACTGGCAGTCCTAACACGCATCCATCTAAGCAATTTGAAATACGCCCTTCTTCTGCCACTATAGAAAGAAAACCTTCTGGTGTAAACTCCCACAATCCAGTCCATACAAACCTTTTTGCCAGTAAGGACCAGCATTTGACAGAGCAGCCAGTTGAGAGCATTTCCCCTACAAAGCCAGCGACAGATACTGTCATGAAATCATCCAGAGTTAAAGCTGCTGTCATTGATTCTCCCACTCCTGCCTCTTTGCCTCAGGCCTCAGTATCAGTCTCAACTCCATCCTCAAACAAAGGAACGTCACCGCTATCTCAGAAAATCACTGGACTCAAAGACAAGGGTGTTTTGAAGATGAAGGATACACCAGGAATGGTGCAAAGACCAGAAGTCGAACCCTCCATGAAGTCAGTGACATCAACTGTATCTTCAATTGCTAAAAAAAAGACAATTGGACCAGGAACATCTCCCTCACCTACCGAGCCAAAGGCAGCCCAGAAACCAAAAGGCCTTAAGGCGAAACTCAGTGGATGGACACGCCTCAAAAAACACATGATAGTTGAACCAGATGAACCAGCCTTTCCAGAGCCATTGGCCAAATTTCAAGATGAGTCCAGTGACAACAAAAAAACAGATGTTGAAAGTAAGCAGCAGTTGTCAGCAGAGACGTGTGATAATCAAGACTTGGTCAAGAACCAGGAGAGTCCCAGGGCGCTGAGGATGTGGGATGCCCTCCTCTTCCAGATGTTCTCCACCAAAGATCGAATCATGCACCAGATCAACTCCACCAAAAAAAATTCCGAAAAGAAAAAGGCCCCCAAAGACATCCAGGCAGAGCTTCCATCCTTTGTCAATCGCCTACCGGTTTTGCTGTACAGTCCTCGATTTGATGCAAGGAAATTGAAAGAGGCAGCAGAGAAGCCACTGACAAAAATAGCAACAGTGTTTGAAAGGGGACTGCTGAAACGAAAAACTCAGGAGGAGGATCGCAAGGACTTCAATAGGATAGCTAGAGGATTTGGACCCAATTAAAAGATAAGCGGTTCAGATAATGAATGTGGATGGACAAACAAACGAAATGTAACATGGGCAGATGTATCTGGGGTTGTTTCATCATATTAAAATAGGAACCTTTTGAATTTTATAATAAGTTTACAGCCGAGGTCGATTCGTTTACGAGTAGGACTATATTATTTGCCAAGCTACATATTTGTATTTATAGGTGTTAACTACTGACTTTTAAACCTCTGCAATAAATTTGGATTTACATTCCTAATTCAACTAAGATGATGCATTTTTAAATGACTATTGGACAGAACGATTGTGTAGGTTGGGCTTGGAGGGAAATGCGTATGTCATTCAGTGTTTGGCCAATCAAAGAAGCCAGGAAAACAAAGTGGAGATATGATGATATAATGAGTTGTGTGATCTAAATGTTTAAAATGAAACTGTGAATCAAATGATAGCATTGCCTGTTTTTTTGTTTTTTGTTTTTTGTGGGACTGAAACAATACAAACAGCAATGTGGAAGTTAATGATGATGTTACGCTGGTTGGATCTTCAGTATGCAGACTAATAATAAAAAGGAAGTGAAGTGAAGAAAGTGCATTACATATTAATGTCAAACTTCACAACTTAGAGATCATTTCTGCTGTAAAAGCAAGACTATAGACTGGAAATACAGGTTTTGACTCTGAATGCACCCCCCCCCCCCATACTGTCTTAAAATGAAACAAAAAAAAGAAGATCTTTAATCATATGGGATTTCATTTGTGATGTCAAGACTTCTTTATCCCAATATAACGGTACTATCTTGAACTTCATTTATTACACTGCTAAGTTTAAAATTGAAAGTTTTCTTTAATTTCTGGCATTTTCCTAAAACACTTTTTAGTTTGTAATTACAATTCAGCAAATTCACCTCAACTGTGAGGTGATACATGGCTGCAAATAAGTTCTGTCGGTAAGAAAAAAAAGAAGTAAATGTGATTATGTTCCTTTTCTACAGAAGCGTATTGCATTCACTTGGAAACAAAAAAAACAACTCCTGTTTTTCTGACTATTTTTTTGGGGGGAGCTTTTTTGTTTTAAAATGTCAGTTTTTCTGAGAATTTTTGTTTTGTTTTACTGAATATTTTTTTGCTGTCAAAAAAATATTCCGAAAAACAGGCAGAAAAAAAAAAGAAAAACTAAGAAAAACAGGGAGGGAGGGTGCGATTAACTTTGTTGCAGACTCGCTAATAGCGGAAGCGGACACTTTTCCGCATACCTCCATATGCAATAAGATGGTCATGTTTACTTACTGGCTCTCAATAAAGGAATGAATGTGTATGCTGTATTGTGGTTTGTTCTCTAATCTCTGAGGGAAAACCCCTTTAAAAAAATATTCAGAAAAACAGAAAAAATAATTATTTTATAAAACAGGGAAAAATTACTCTGAAAAACTGGAGAAAATATTATTCAGAAAAACTGAGGAAAATATTTTTTTTTAAACTGAAAAAAAATTACTCAAAAAACTGGGGAAAAATATTCAATAAAAGAGAAAAAAATACTCAAAAAACAAAGCTCCACCAAAAAATTAGTCAGAAAAACAGGACTTTTTTTTTCAAATGAATGCAATACGCTTCTGTACTTTTGTACTTTTCTGCAAACTCTAAGAAAAAATCAGACTTGGCCTCAATTAACACAAACACTTAAGTTAGTCTAACATATAAAACAGGAGTATCCAAACTATTTATTTCGAGGGTCGCAGATAAATGGAAGGATGCAAGGGTCGCTTTGACTTTAATTTATTAAACATACTGAAATCAATGAAGCAAGCAATTACTGTATACAGTACAGGCCAAAAGTTTGGGCACACCTGATGCAATGCATTTTCTTTATTTTCATGACTATTTACATTGTCGATTCTCACTGAAGGCATCAAAATTATGAATGAAAGCATGTGGAGTTATGTCCTTATAAAAAAAAAAGTGAAATAATTGAAAACATGTTTTCTATTCTCGTTTCTTCAAAATAGTCACTCTTTGCTCTAATTATTATTTGTTCACACTCCCTCTATGAGCTTCAAGAGTGGTCACCTGAAATGGTTTTCCAACAGTATTGAAGGAGTTCCCAGAGGTGAGAATGCCAAGACTGTGCAAAGCAGTACCCAGAGCAAAAGGTGGCTATTTTGAAGAAACTAGAATCTAAAACTTGTTTTCACTTATTTCACCTTTAGTACATAACTCCACGTGTACATTCTAAAGTTTTGAGAATAAAGCAAACACATTGACTGAGATGAGTGAGTGTCCAAACTTTTGGCCTGTGCTTTACAGTATATTTATTTTTTTATATTGTATGGACCTTACTTAGAGTACATTGCACCTTGAGTAAGAAGATGAAAACGCCAAGAACTGTAACTTTTAGATTCTTTAGACAATAACAATACAATCAGTCAGAACAGTTGTTGAACACAAAGCTTACCCGTCCAGTTTGCATCATCGCTACAGCCGTAACCATCAGAAACCTTCTCATACTTGCCATAAGCCATCACAACAAACTTAGACTTTTTACCAGCTGAGCATTCCTAAGGTTCATTAAAAAGAGAAAGGGAAAACACTGATTACACTTTCATTTATGTTCTAATTAATAAATAATAAATATAATTATTTGAAATGCGCTTGAACTTCAGTTGTATAATATACTTTAATATACCTTTGCATCATTTTATGGATATTTAATGCCACCGAAGATTTGTATGCTTCCCCTCAATAATTAAGTTATATAGAATATTTACCTAAACTAATTAATTACTGAATGTACCACATTCCAATATTATATTCAAAACAAAAAACATACAAAAAAATCATACCTTGCTTGCCCTCCCAGAAGAACCAAAAGAAACAATGTCACTGAAGCTCTCCCACACATTTTTCTTGTTTAAAACATCACCAGCTTTTATTTCCTGGAAATAAAAAAAGAAGAGTGAAGATCTTTGAAACTGAATGTACCGGTACAAATCGAAGTACTGTACAGCATAAATCCAACTATGACTACAATTAATCATGTGCGAAGAAACACAAATGAACATTATCTGGAAGTGAGCTTTCGCTAATTATGACCCTTCCTCCCACTCTTAATTGCAGTTGCTAAGTCTGTGAGGCTCTGTCCTGCATTCCCTGGCAAAATACAGGGTGACTGTGCATAAAGTCTCTTTACAGTTTAATAAATAAGTTGATGCCAACCAACAGAGGTGGCAAATCCAGGTCCAGAAAGTAAAAACCCAGCCATAGTTTGGCTTTAGCTCCTTGGGAGCCCCTAGGGAGCGCGCTATAGCAACTGGGGCTAAAGCCAAACTGTTGCAGGGTTTTTACTTTCTGGACCTGGATTTGCCATCTCTGCCATCAAAGCTTTATATTTGAGACCAGTTGCTGCAGTTTGTTACCCTTTTGTCAATATATATTTAACTGTAAACTGTAGCAATAGCAAACTGATCAGTTCATTTGGCTGTTTCAGCTGGTAACTTACTTCTCCTGTCCGGCCACTTTGACAGCGCACGTAAAGTAAGGGAAAATGGGCTGTTTTCATCAAAACATATACGATTGACCCTGCTATACCGCAGATTTTTTTAAAGAAAAGGCTGAGAAGTTATACTGCAGTAATATTTGTTGTTGCTTCAGATCAAAGAGAGAGGATACTGTACTGCATACACCCATGAACAATGTTACATGCTTCTTTTGTACACGTTGCTGCGCCGTGCGTGTAGGAGTTGTTTGAATGCTTATAACAACATCAATGCTCGTTTCCATGGGCCCGTTTATTCACATTATGCAGTGTATGTTAGAACTCTAAGCAAGCTGACTTTTGTTATATGATTCAATGTTTGAATGTACAATGTTGAATTCAGGTTTATAAATGTATTTAAAGTAGGGATGTCAAAATGAGTGTGTTAATTTTGAGTTAATTTAAAGTTCATTTAACGCCACTAATTGTTTTTTTTACGCGCGATTAATGACCGCTACTTGGAAAACCTGTATTGGGAAACGTCCACGTCAAAATTGACCAATTATAAATTGAATAATAATGCATATATTTGTGGAGACTGGGGTCAAGTTGTATTTTACAATTTTAAAAATGTGCATAATTTCACAAGTTACTTCATGTTAAAGATTAGATATGAAAAGAAAAATACACTGAGCTGTCACCAACATCTTAAAAATGCAATTATGCCATCTAGAGGCAGATAATGCAAATTAATATCACATTTGCTTTTTACCGTATAGTACATATTTTTAATTTTAACTCAATTTTATGAATTGCAGCCATATTTCTATTAGTTTAACTTTTTTTTTTCACTTTTATGTTAACAAGAGTATGAAAACTTGGAAAAAATATATTTTATTGTATATTTTATTGTATATTTTATTGTATATTTTATTGTATATTTTATTGTATATTTTATTGTATATTTTATTGTATATTTTATTGTATATTTTATTGTACATTTAGAACATATATAACATTTGTGATTAATTGTGAGTTAACTATTGAAGTCATGCGATTAATTACGATTAAAACATTTCATCGCCTGACACCCCTAATTTAAAGCAGTGGGAGGGTGTACAACTTTATTTAATTTTTTTAAAAGGTCTATATATCACAGATTTTTCAGATGGAACTGAAATGCATTCTCGTGATAAACACCTTTGACTTGTGCAACGTTCCTTTCTGACCACAAGTTATTAGTTCATCATCACACCTGGCCACGCACACTTACGCTCTTTTCCCACTCACCAGTGTACAAAAGTCAAAGGTCACAAAAGTCAAAGGTCACAGAATCGCAACAAAGACCTGTCAAGTGAATATATGACTGAAGCAGCCCTTTAGTATCTATCATCTTGTAAAGAGACTTTTAGTTGACCTTTGGTGATGTGTTTGAGAGAGTGTTTTGGTTCGACTCCATTCCAGCTTCAAAAAGACTCTTTTTGTGGGCAAGTGGACTTATCACATCCACCAGGACTGGACTCGTTGTCTTGCATTCCTTGGATGAAATCTGTGAAGAATTAATTTGGTCCTTGAAAAATTAGCAGACAAAAATTGGGACTTCACACAGTCAAACATATTGTAGTAGATTATATGAAAACAAACATCTAATGTTGGTCTCAGTCTATTTACACTCTTGGCATGTTTACCTCAAGAGCATGCGTGTACTGCTGCAGTTTTTTGTCAATCTTGGAAATACAAAGTGGTTGTGGAATCTTCTTCTTGATGTTGGAGCTTCAACAGAAAGAGGAAATATCAAGCTTTGTTTTATACTGAACATCAAATAATGACATTACACATAATTAAAACACTGAACAGCGCAGGCTTACGAGGGTGTGCACAAGTATTGCTTTTATGGCAGGCTTCCTTCAGTGTTGCAAAACATTGCAAAGCCTCTTGCCACACTCTCTCAAACCATCTTTATACTCTCAAACCCTTTTTGTTGTCACGGTCAAATTTTTAACATGTTCAAACTTTCTTTACGACAAGAAAAAGGCTTACAGTGAGGCAGAATACTTCCCGCCTCACCTTGTTTTTTTTTTTGTTTTTTTTTCTATCTGCAAGTTTATGCAATCAGCACAACTACAGTAAATGCATCACACAAATATTAAATACATTAGCATGACTATGACGCCTCTTGGTGCAACTTTGAAGCCAATTTTAGTGCCATCTCAATGCTGATAACACATATGAAGTATATTGAACAAACTATACCAATTTAAACCCAAAAAATTGACATCACAGTTGCTTAGGTTTTTGCATTAGTGGAATAAGAGTTAAGTAGCAAAATCCAGCCGTTTTGATCCATCTCAGAAGGCGGCCATTTTGTCAGATCCTCAGTTCTCAGGTAACAATTAATCACAGCTCAGCTTTAGAAAACAGGTGAGCTGTGATTGGTTGTAGCCAGAGCCCTAAGAAACTGTGATGTCATCTTCAGTCAACAGCAAGTAGCAAAATGGCCGCCCCTTGAGATGGATAAAAATGGATGGATTTTGCTTCATAACTCATATTCCTCAAATGTAATATTAATCAGAATGTCATGTTTACACTAGTGGGGTCACATATAACATATTATTGTTAAGAAGTGTTTAAGGTTGACTTTCCCTTTAAATACAAGGAGGGCAGTTGAAGCGCACAATCCAGTATACAACTCTCAATGGGATCTGTGGCGTTGCATTTTTCGTTTAGTGCGGTTGGGTAAGTTTGTATTTTTATTTCTTAAATACGAGTAGCGGTACTCAAATAGACACTAGTATTTATCTGAAATTAAGCATCAACCAAGTGCAAAATGCTTTTTTGGTACAAGAAAAAAATTAATTATTTTGCTATATGTATATACGTGTATATGTGTGTGTGTGTGTGTGTGTGTGTGTGTATAATATGATATCAAAGGGTTGTGGTTCAGAGGGCTTTTATTTTTATTAGGAGGCACTCCCAAATGGCTCTTTGAGTACAAAAGTTTGCCGACCCCTGGCCTAGCCTATGGGACAATGATGGTCTGAACTGATTTCAACTAGATAAGTGTGCTAGAGTGCAGATCGATAGGAAGCCGCCAAACCAGGATAGGTCAAAGATACACAACGGCCTAGCTCACGTCACCGATCTAATCATTAAAAAGCCTAATCTAACAACACTCACCTATTTCCAATTAATGTGTTGAACTGTGGAATATAGGTTTCCAAACATATATTTTTTAAGCATTTTCCTAGCCTTTTGTTGGCCCTTCAAAACGTTTTGGGGTTACAACTTCATCGAAACTGCCGTTTACATAAGAGATGGCTTAATTATTTAGTTGTTGACAGAAAACCAATATTAGCAATAGCCCTGATGAAGAGCTTTATTCAACACTGTCGGGACCAGAAATGTGCTCCAAAGCTGTGATTAATCCATACAAAGCTTTGACAGAATGTGACAAACGTGGGTGGGCCCATCAGAACGTTTTGAATTTGAAGGAAACCTTCCATGGTTAAACTGCAGTCCTAACCATGTGGGACCTTTGAACCTCTGGATTTTAGCAACTCCCACGGCCTGTCACAGATGCTGTGATAAACTGTTAGAAAACTAGAAGATTTGAATCTGGAAGAAAAAAAAATCAACAAAATCCCATGGCACACTACATTTCGGGCAAACGGTGCTACCAAGGCTACCGGAAGGACAGCGTGTGGAATAGGTCACGAGATGTTTCATTTTCATTTAATTTCCCTGTTAGAGTAAACTAAATTCCTTTAGATTGTGTGTTGGTTCACATGAATTCCTGTAAATTCCCATTTATTCACACTGATTTCCAGAAACTACTGTTTTCCAACCTCCCAGTTAACTGTAGGGATTTTCATGTTGTAGGATTACACAGGACTCACCTCTTTCTAAGTGATTCTGTTCGCTCGGTAATCTGAAGGAATGTGACAAAAGACGATTAATTGGTATAGACGAATGCAGCAACACTATCACATAAAGTTAAGTGGAAGTGTTTTGTGAAAATGAGGACAATACAAAAAATAACAGAAGTGCAAAGCAGTAATACATATAAACATGAACAGTCAGCCAGTGAAGACATTTGATCCCAACTTACCACACATTTACCGTCTGTCGGTATTCTGCACTTCGCCTCATCCTGTACAGAGACACACAATGTGCTGAGATGCATGTCAATGCTAAGCTCTGTTGCACTATTTGTCTTTGTTATGGCAACAAATCAGATGGTGCCTATGTGTGTGTATATACTGTACGTTGCAGACACTTTACTAATACGTTGTTGTTGCTGCACATTTAGATTTTTTTAATAGCGTTTCAATAATTACCAGGTAGTTGTATATCAGCATAACACTCCTTGACTTAGCTGAAGTGTATCTAAGGTGAACACCCCACTTCAGGTGATCGCTCAAATTATTAATTGGATTTAGAGCTTCTTGTATGTATATATATATATATATATATATATATATATGTATATATATATATATATACACATATATATATACATATATATATACAAGAAGCTCTAAATCCAATTAATAATTTGAGCGATCACCTGAAGTACATATATATATACATATACATATATATACATATATATATATATATATATATATATATATATATATACATACATATATATATATATATATATATATATATATATATATATATATATATATATATACATATACATATATATATATATATATATATATATATATATATATACATATACATATACATATATATACATATATATATATATATATATATATATATATATATATATATATATATATATATATATATATATATATATATATATATATATATATATCTCCATCCATCCATTTTCTTAACCGCTCACAAGGGTCGCGGGGGACACTGGAGCCTCTCCCAGCTGGCTTCGGGCAGTAGGCGGGGTACACCCTGAACTGGTTGATATATATATATATATATATATGCTAACCCCAAAGTTTGGTGATGTGCAATACTATTTTTCAGCCAGACATGGAATCTCAAACGGTATTTGATATTAAACAGAATCCTATTACAGATCTGTTATATGTTTATATTTGCTGATTAATGTGAATTAGGAAAGAGCGTTTCCGATTCTAATTATGGACTATCCAACATCTGGGTTCACTAAGGAACATGTTTACAAGATTCTGTTTCACTTAATCACATGAGGCCCTTACATCTGAACAAACTGTTTAGCAGGATGTTTGTGCAATTAAAGATGCTGTCATGTACCTGGAGGAGGTTGACATCATTAACCCAAAACATGAGAAAGACATGTTTGTGTTGAGTTCTTTTGACAAATCAGGTCATTCACACCCATCCACCATCTTCATCCCACAACTATACGAGGAAGTAAAAGGGACTTACTGGGTAAAACTGAATGAGGAGTTTCTGTTGAGGGAAACAGCATGAGGGAGATATTTTGTGACTATTAACATGAACATGGTCATGGACAGAAACACTTTATTACATGAATTTACATATACTAAGATATATTGCACATGACAAAAAATCATTTATACTACTATCAATTGACTTACTCAACAGCAAAAACCATACATACTATTGGTCCTGCTTAATTTGATCATTTCATTGAACTGGAACATCATTTACCAACCAAGATCTTTCTGTATTGGCCATAGCCATAGTTTATGAGACTTATAAGAAAATTAATCAAGTCACAGTGACAAGAAAAATCATTTTATGGCTAGCCTACTTCCATTGACACACTTTTTCACACAAACACTGGAGTCGCCCCCTGCTGACCAAAGAAGAAGTTACATTTGATAGCTTTTTAGTATGATGGCTTATCCAGTTATGGCAGAACAGCATACTGAAACCTAAAGTAATGTTAGCCTTACTATAGACTAATAATGTGTGCCTTGCACAAATATGTCTGATTAAGGTAAAGCTAATCACATCCCACCCAGTCTAATTGTTTAATTGCTACTCTAGTGGCCAATAAACTTCCACTCATAACAACCAGGACCGCAACCTTGATTTATCGTTGAAGGTCTCTTGGTATCTACATTATACTTCTTTCTTTTTCTTTTTTTTACTCTTCTCCATACCTTGAATGTTGGGCTCATGGCTCCATAGCAGTTTAACGTCTCATCTTCTTCACTGCTGTAAACAGAAAGGCCAGACCGCTTGTTTTTATCTTCATCACTCTTGCATCCTTCCCCCTTTGACCTCTGCAACAAATCCAACAAATAAAACTGATGAATAATCAGAAATTACATTGTTGAAATGTAGCTTTGATCATTTGTCATTTTAATCTTTTATGTGTTTATTCTTGCCCTTTGCCATTATTTTCACAGTCTCGCTGATTTGCTCCACCATTTTTTTTAGGGCAAAAAAAAGAAAAAAACATATGTGTCCACTACCCATTCACTATCCCCATCACCACACATGGCAGATGTCCTTCCTCCCTTGTGTTGTAGACCTTTGTACACATCTTTTATATATACCTCAAACTGTGTTCACGTTTTACAATGTGATTCCACACTTAAAGCCTTATGAAAACCTGTCATTCATTGAACTTTTGCCAATTCACATTCCTCATTTATTCACCTTCTATACCAAAGGGACATTCTTTTCATTTACTGCTTTTGATTTAAAGCCAAATCAAGTGAACTAGGAAGCCGACATGTAGCTGGATAACAAGAATAAGCTCATGTTCTTCAATTTATGAGGAGTAAAGTTTGTACTCCATATATGCAAACAGTATGCATTTCAAACTGACAGGTATCGGTATACCATGTAGACAGAATCCTTTGGCCTCGTTTTGAACATGAATGGACCATTTATTAGGATTTGCCACAAAATAGAATCATTGCAAAAGTTAAGGAAGCAATAAGAAGAAGAATTCCCCTTTTGTGCCATGCTGGTAATTACATATTAAAACGAAATGTCTGGTGAATAGCTACTAGTATCAAAAACATTTGAGAATCTACATGTGTGTCTCAGTGCTTGGAATATTGCAATTTGCAAGTAACACAAGCAGTAGTCACATTTGTAGTTTAGTCAAGTGATATTTAAAAACTGACCTCTTCTGCCAGCTTCTGGCTTCCCTCGTACTCTGCAAGCCTTTCCTTCATCTCTTCCTGTGAGAAGTTGAGATCCTCTTCCTCTTGGTCATTTTCGTATGCAGGGCTGTTACTGCTATTGTCTGACCTCTGCTCCTTCTGCAAAATCTGTTGCACACCTTCTTCCTCTTGCTTCACCATGCACACCCCTTCACTGTTAAGAAAAACAACAAAATAATAGAATTGACTTGCGTTAATTGGACTTTTCACATTACTGTCTCAAGCTACTCAGAGCATGCAAGGTGACTTACATATTCATTAATATTGGATTATATATTGAAAATGCTTGATTGTATATGACATTTCCGGCATTTGGGGCGCCCAAAAAAATAGAGTGATATAACAGAATCTTATTCTTACTTACTTCTCATAAAAATACAGTTTTACCCCCAAAAAATTTAAATACAGTTTGCAGTTGTAATTTCAACAAGATTTTGCTTTATTTTCAGGATGTTTTAAATGTTTAATTAGAAACATTTTCACATTTTAAATCAATTAAATTACCTAGAAATATAGTAAACGTTTTATTACGAATAGTATTGCTTAGAATTACAGAAATCTGCTGTTATTTTATAGAAAGAGGTTTTATAATGTGTTTTACACAGTTACAGTGATTTCATTTTATTTTATATTCAGTATATAGGATCACAGTCTATTTTTGAAAATTAAATGCTATTTTAAAAATATAGGAAAAATAAATAAACATCAGAATTCTGTTATTTTAGGATAAAAAAATAAAAATATATATTTTTTTAATATATATATATATATATATATATATATTATTATTATTTTTTTTTTTTACAGTGTATTGGCTCTCCTTAGGTTGTACGACGTGGTTAAAAAGACAACTAGTTCCTCTAGCAAGTTGGTGAGAATTTGGTATAATTTAGTTTCATCAATGTGAAACCTTCAAACATTTGGAGAGAAGAAAACCATCCTAACATTTGTCAAAAGTCAAGAAGGGCAAACCTTTAAGACCTCTGTTATAAACAAATGCACAAAACTAAATTTGACCTGTGTTCTGCAAACAAGCATAAGAATACTTTCAGCTATTGTACGATTAATTTTGCATGGTAACTGAAGCTAAAGCAGATAATGAGTGTAGAGCACATTGTAACCTCATCCTTGCAGCCGCCATGCGGGGTATTGTTTCGGCTGGTGGGTCGCAGGCCTGCTGTTGTCTTGGATCATTCGACAGAAACACTTTGGTGCAGAAAGGTGGCTTTACTTCTTTTTTCTAAAATGTAAGAAAAATGCAGTTTAACGTGAGTTCAGTCAAAAAATGCATTGCACAGTCAAATCAGGCAAATCTGAAATGCTGTTGAATGGTTGACTGTTTATGAGTGATCAGTGGAAGTGGGTGATCTGTGATAGAAAGAGAAAGGAAAGGCTAAGTGAACTCAACCATTTTTTATGATTTGGAGATGGCAGCAATGACCATTTTACCCTAGAAAGCAATTGCATTGGCAGGGATAAAGATGCCTGAATCCTCTTTGGGACTAATGAGAATGGACAGGGTCAAGAATGAGCTCTTTAAATAACACAAACTGGAAGGTTAGGAGACAGCGCTAGAGAGAAGCCAGACTGGGATGGTTGCAACATGTGCAGAACAAAGACACTCGATATATCGGCAGAAGGATGCTGGAAATGTTGACTCGACGTAAGAGGAAAAAAGGAAGACCCAAGAGGAGATTTATGGATGTGGTCAGAGAAAACTTGTCAGTAGTTGGGCAGAAGATGCATAAGACAAGGAAATCTGGAGGAGGATGAGTTGCTGTGTGAACCCATAATAGCAAAAAGTCTCAAGTGAAAGAAAACGTTTGACTCAAAGTGCAGCCTACCCCCAGTGGAGGACTTGTAGATTGCAGGGTGCGACTCCTTTGTGTTGGCTGCCATCCCTCCTGCTTGTCATCATCTTCTTGTTTCTCATCATTTCTACCTGCTTCCCACTGCGTTGATAAAGGTTCTTGCTCTTTGACCCGGAAGTGCTCAAGATCATTACGGTTCTCCAACCTGTGGCTCCAATCACTGAAGCCCTCGTCCTCCTCCTGAACAAAGCAGCAACGAGGCTTCACTTCTTCGTCTGACCTGTGCAACAGCAGTGAAAAAAAAATTCACTAAAATTGAATATGAGTTGATTTTGACATAAGTAGAGAGAAAAACATCCTTTAATAACAACCTAAATGTTCTGTAACAAAACATGAAGGCTGATCGAGTAAATACATAAAATGACCAGTTCAGTGACTGAAATTATTGTTTTTGTTCTCCTTGGGCATTCCATTAACATAGCTAATCCTAACTTTATTACCTTTCAAATCAGAATGATCACAAACATAAAAGTGAATCAAAGGATGTAGGCCGCCGCCCCCTTCTAACCAACAATCAGGGTGTAAATGTCCACACAGCGGTAATCTGTGATCAAGTGTTCATCCGAGCCAACTTTACATCATCAGTTCATGGAGGTCTGCTTGCACTTCCTTATGAACGTACTTTGCATCCATCTCCTGCATGGACACCAACAATCTATTTCTGCTTCCGCAATGTCAAAGACTGTGCACCAGGGAATGAGAGGAGCCTCTTCCATTGGCTTTGAAGGTAGTTAGGTGTGTTCACTCTCACAACATTATTAAAATAAACAAAACAATTCTGTGCAGAAATATTTGCGCTGATTTCAAAATGCTGATGCTGTGTTAATTAAAACACAGCGTCAAGTAAAAACTTGGGGTTCTGCTAAGCTTTCCTGATCAAGGTAGAGTAGAAAGCCAACTTTGCAGCAAACGTCTGGGCTTGATAAGTGGTCAGATATTTTTGCCATGCTTGATTGTGAAATTTCATCTTGGAACGACGCCACTGGTATTCAAGTTTCCTACGGCTCATTCTGAGAATGATTAGGTCATCATTTAGCCAGGGTGCAGGATTTTTCAGAGATCCCCACCGAGTCTTAACTGGGACAGCCAAATCCAACTGTTCCTGCATGGAATTACCAACCTTTTCTGTTATCCACCGAAGAGGACTGACTAAAAACCAAACCAATCAAAGCAGTCTCAAGCTAAGATCATTTAATGCTCCAGGTTCTACTGCATGATCTAGAAAATGTTGTCTGAGGGATGTAAAGGTTTGGATTAAAAATCCATCCATCCATCTACAAATAGCAAATAATATCATTGAGTGATCTAAAATTGGTAGCACACAAATACAAATATCCAAAACAGGCAAGCCATAGGCCAGCAGCAGATCTAAAGTACGCCCATGCCGATCAGTTGGTCCAGACACAAATTGAAAGATTTAAATATTTTATAATATTGAAAAGGTCATTGACTAGTGGTCACAAAAAAATGTGAGTGTTAAAATCACTGACAATCATAGGCTTTCATGATGCAAAATAAATCTGGATTAAAAAGTCAGCAAACTCCGAGATTAAGTTATGATTGTACAAAGGAGAACGATATATTATAGCAACAAAAACAACCAAACGAATACACTGGGGAACACAAATTTAGTTGTGTTAGGTCTGACAGATGTTTTAACAAATTTTGGGGCACAGAATCCAACTGATATCAGTTTTTTTTCTATCACGTCAAGTTTTTGAACTATAGTAACCCCATTAAAAAAAAAAAAAATAAGTGAAATAAATGTGTATGTATGTATGTAAATAAAACACTAAGATGAAATAGTTGCAAGTCTTAAAACTAAAAAAAAACAAAAACAACAGCAAAATGAAATAGAACTTGAACCTGAAGGAGCTTCTGACTACTGTGGAATATGAATTAAACACGTAAAAAATTAGTTTGACATGACAAATTATCACTAAACTTAAATAAAACAAAGTTTATAGTTTTTGGTACTAGACAAACCACACAACAGGTAAAAAATTATGGTAAATTCAATTGAAATAGAAAGAGTGTATGAAAGTAATAGTAGTAAAAGTAGTTATTGATGAAAAATTATGTTGGAAGTCACACATAGATAATGTCAAAGGGAAAATGTCAAAAATTATACGGATACTCTCTAAAACTAAGAATGTCCTGAATAAGAAATCATTATACACATTATATTGTTCTTTATTATTACCATATCTGACCTATTGTGTGGAAATCTGGAGAAACGCATATAAAACAAATACCAATCCTGTTTTCAAACTGCAAAAAAGAGCCATAAGAATTATTAATCGATCAAAATATACAGAACCAACTCATTCTCTATTTATTAAAGTGTCTACAAAAAAAATCTAACAAGAACAAATATTCAGCAAAGGTGTGTTTGTGTAAAAGGTGTTGATTTGTGGAATCATTTTGGAACTGACCTGAAAAGATGTCAGTCACTTTCTGAATTGAAAAAAATTGTTTAAAAGCAAAAATTACTTACATCAGACATGAGCTGTTAAAAATTTATATATGCTGTAATTTCTGATGTATCTGTATGAGTGTAATGAAAATTGTATGTGAGTATGAGGATATGATTCATAAATGTATTATGGTATATGCCTATGAATTTCATGTACATATGTTGCTGTCAAATGTGCGTATATTAAAGTGCACTTGTATATATGACTAGGTTTATACATTTCCTTTTGTTGAAATACATTAACCTTATAATTTTATCAACATAAAACGAATAAGGGGTAGGACTAGATACATTTTTACTTCCTCCTACCCTTTTTGAACATATAAACTCTTTTCTTTCTTCCTATTCTTGTTTTTGTTTTTTTACTTCAACTTATATTTTATACTTGCAATGTGTTTTCTTTATGTTTATATGTTCCATAAAACCATAAACTTACAATGGTAACCCAAATGGTAACAAAGAAAGAAGACAGCACTAATCCTCATCATTTATATGCTATCTTTGTGTTTGGAGATATTGATAATAGTGACCTATTGGGAGCTGCACACACCTTTAACCGTCTCAATTGTGACCGCACAAGTTGCCATGTAGCTGTAGATGAATCCAATCGTAATCAGCACTACTTACTACAGTCTTGCTACAGCTAATCTGTGGAGTTTTGCTTATCTAAAAAACTCTATAAAAACTTGATGTGCTAGGGAAAGAGAGTGACTGCATTTTTTTTTAAATCAGCATGCAGTGTTTGGGAATAATGGCGTTTAAACTAACTGCATTAAGTAACTCCATTTTTTTTTCATAAACAGACTAATCTAACAAATTATTCCCCCCATATTTGAAACGCTGTTATAGTTATTGTGTGAGAAATACGTTGCGGTACAATTTATTTATTAGAATCAAGGCTCGAAGTAAGCTTACAAGATATTGTGCGGTGACTAGCTCTGAAAATGTCATTTGCGCACAGTTAGAGGCACTGTTGTTGTCGGACCTTGCCCGTGAAATCCTGGAGGGACTGGCTCGGACTGTCTACAAATTGCCTATAGATGACATATGTGCCATAATCACCATCTATCCAGTATTTATTTTATTTGTATTATTATTTTGATTGCTGTAGTAACTGGCATTGGTAGAACATACATCAGCACTCCAATTTTAATGTATTATTATTATTATTATTATTATTATTGAATGATGTGTCATATTATGAAGTGAGACATTTGTGTGACATAAAAACACCCTATATAGCCTGGACGTAATTTGAATTCCTTGTATAAAAATATAATAATGATATTAATAATAATAATAATAATCCATCCATTTTCTTAACCGCTTGTCCTCACAAGGGTCGCGGGGGGCGCTGGAGCCTATCCCAGCTGGCTTCGGGCAGTAGGCGGGGCACACCCTGAACTGGTTGCCAGCCAATCCCAAGGCACACAGAGACGAACAACCATCCACACTCACAATCACACCTATGGACGATTTGGAGTGTTCAATTAACCTGCCATGCATGTCTTAATAATAATAATTATTATTATTATTATTATTATTATTATTATTATTATTAATATTATAAAAATTTAAATCCAAATTGTTTGATATAAAACTTTAATTTTTTAAGTAGTGAAAATAGTTACTTGCCTGGTAACGAGTTACTTTTATTATGAAGTAATTCAATTACTAACTCAGTTACTTTTTAAAGCAAGTAATGAATAATTTTTTTTAAAGTAACGTTCCCAACACTGTCAGCATGCTGATTTTAGTTTTAATCATCATAAAAATCTAGCTCAACAGGACCGCCCCCCACACCCCCCGCCCCCCACATTGTTCCCCAATGTTATTTATCATGAAAACGTCTGATTCAAAGCTCGTGTATTATACTGAACAGAGGAGAAAATTGAAGCGTAACAAGACTTACCCTCCTGAAAATTTTGTTTTATTTTGCTGGTGAGGCGAATTGCTTTCTTCTCTCTGCATCTCTCTGGTTCTTCTCCTGCGCTCTCGCTCCACTTCCTCTGCATCCTCAAGGCTCCGCTGGACCGTCACCCTGCAGCCAGCAAAATACAATTGCACTATGAACTTTTTTTTTTTACCCAACCATCCGGGAACATTTACAGAAGAACAATTGATATTAAGTATTGTTTGAAAGTTTCTAGTGTTGTGTAGGAGTTTATTTTCCCAACATAAAACAAAATTCTTACAAATTGTATAGTGGCTTAGCCTCATTTAGGGTCATATGTAATATTAAATAAGTCGTAGTAAGCTGTGAAAGTTCTTGTCAAGTGTTTTTGAAAACTTGCAAGAAGCCACATAAAGCTGTCCACTGCTTCTTGATACATCCTTTTAAATGTATGACTGATCAGAACTGTCAGTTCCAATGAGAATAACTTCATGATTTTTATAGCACATCTGAAGCGTTTGAACCATCTGCAGTGCAGTGTCAACATAATGTTTTACAAATAGTTAAAGAGAGCGAGATCCTGTAAGCATCCCAGATCATACAATAAATAATATAATAACAGAACAGACCTGCTAGGCAAACAGCAGAGTGAACAACCTGGTAAAGATTCAGACATAGAACCTGTGAAACAACAGTGCTAACACCTCATAAAATTTCCCTCTAGAGATGAAATCCTCACATCAGAAAATTACAACTTTGTTTGGAATGCAAGTTACAGATGTTTACTACATCCATTTTACAAGTTACACTGCAAAAAGGACTGTAGAAAATGTAAGAAAAAAATATAGCAAAATTAGAAAATTAATCTTTCGAATAAGCAAAATTATTTGCCAACAGAAAAAATAATTTTTACTTAAATTTACCTGTAAGATTTTGAAAAATAAGATAATAATACTAGGCCCATATCAACCACTGCGGTCTTGAAAATAGTAATAGTATTACTTTTTTCAAGCTGTAATAAATATAACTATTTTCTTAAAATACATGAGTATTTTCTTTCCGCTTGGATAACTTAGTCTGAGGTAACAGGTCCCATTTTCTTTGTCATGATCTAGCCAGGAATTGAATTGAATTCTTTCTGGTACTGAAAGAAGGAACAATACAACAAAATGAACCATATTGCACTCGTCTGTTTTCATACTTGTATTTTTTTCCATTTATCTTATTACTAGATTATGCAAAATCTTAAAATAAGAAAACTCATGAAACCCTAGTTCAAGGCCTTTGATGGATGTTGGTTACTTGTCATCTTAAAATGTGGGAAATGCTTGTTTTAATCCTCACAGTACTTAAAACTGGCTGTTAACACTCAATGCCAAGACAGCTTGATCAAATCAGATAATTAAGTAATAAGTATATTAAAATAAGCACAATGATCTTGCCTGACAATTTCACTTTAAGAAAAAATAATGTGTCCAATTAAAATAAGCAAATTTAGATGAAATTTAAGAAATTATATCTTACTTAAGATTTTAGTTTTTGCAGCGTAACGAGAGACGTCAGAAGAACAAACGAAAAGATGGAAACGCCGTTTAGTGGCAGCTTGTTGCACAATGGAAGCTATGAGACCATGGACAAAACTGAACAACACTTTGGACGCGTTCAATTCAGCATATGAGTCATTCATCAGTGTCGAGGCACTTTTCTTTTTTTGTATTTGCTCTCTGCTCAGCCTGGAGTACGTCGCCAGCTCTCGCTACTTCAGCAGGCAAGCTGGCCACATCATCAAGGAACACTCTCACCCCAGTAGGCTGCTAATCAAGCTGCTACCCTTGGGATGTCGTTACAGGCCACACAAGGCTCATTAACAGACTGAGAGGTTCTTTCCCAGAGCTATCACTAAAATCACAAACATAAAACTGTTCTAAGAACAGCCTTAATCATCAAGCAGATGTGAATTAATTTCGGTGTATTAACTGTTTTACTATTCTCACTCATTAGTTTATTGTTTTTATACACATGAATATTTCTGCATTGTACATCTTACTTTTGTATTTGTCTTAATTTCATGTCATTTTATTGCATTACCAGTATATTTTTTTAATGTATAATCACAAAGGAGTAGCAACCTCAAATTTATTTGTATTGTATACAGTGACAATAAAGGCGGATTCTGAGACTTGCTGTTTAGAATATTGTCTCATAATCATGTTTTTTTCTTCTTTAATTTTATACCGTAATCAGTTTAATACGTTTCCCCCACTAATTTCTATGATGCACTGTATATTTAACAAAATATTACCAAGACTATCTATTCAATATAAGGACGTTCCTAACTACGCTTCAGATCAATATAATAAAATAAAATAAATAAGATAAATGAAATCATTGATGAACTATTTCCTCAGCTGGTGCTGTCCCTGGTGAGCCAAGTGGGGGTTGAATTCTGATGTAAATGAGAGAATAATTCAACTCCCTATCAAAGCATACAGAATAAAAGTGGCATAATGAAATGGATGGATGAAAGGTAGTAGTGATAGAAAAGGAACATTTTGATGATGACCATATAGGACTAGTGGTGAAAGTGGTCCGTACGTCTCTGTTGGCTGCTTAGTACAATATGGCTGAGTTGGCAAAACATCCATCCATCCATTTTAAATATTATCCTGTTCAGGGTTGCAAGGAGCTGAAATCAATCCCAACTGAATTCAGGCGAAAGAGAGACTACACCCTGGACTGGTCACCAGTCAATCACAGGAAAACAAAGAAAGAAAACCATTCACATTCATATTCCTGGTGCCACTAAGTGAAAACTAATCCCGCATTGGATGTGCAAGTCAGATGATTGAACCAATATCAGTCACTGATATACAATAAAAGAAAACAAACAAACGAATGTGCACTACTCTTAGTCTTGACGTGAAGTGACTCGCTTTGAATGATATAAGTTAAGGAAATGGATTTAAGTAGAAGGCAGATGGCTTTCATCTAAACCACTCCAGATGGTTGCAACATTATGTTCCTTGCTTCAATAATGAGTAGGCCATCTCTGACTGGAGCCAATGAAGGAAGTTAATAAGAGGCGGACGGAGTAAATTAAGGTATTAATCGCTCTGAAATGCATCACAATTCCCACCATGAGGAAAATACGGAAACAGGGGTGATAAGGCCTTGTTTTATTGAATTCAAGAACCCACAAGAGGCCGTAAACCGCTTTTTACAAGTATTATTTTGCTACCATTAGTTAAAACAAAGCAAAATATCAATACATGATACAGTAGAAAATCATTTGTGTGAGTGCGTGTCTTGTAGGGGTGCGGGGGTGGACTTTGAGTGCAGCTGAGCGGGTTGGGAGTTCAGGGATCCTGCCAGATGATGTCATTGCCATAAGGGAAATTGCAACTATAAAAGACGCCATTGAGCCGAGAACAGAGTGAAGTGAAGTCACACATTTTCCACTGAGGAGACAAAAAACTCACTGCACTGATAATGAAAAACATAGGGCCTGTATTTATTAGAGTGCCAATCAAAAAGAAGTTTGTAATATTTTTAAACACAATCAACATTAAGATAATAGGACATTTATGTTAAGTATTGCAGTGCCTTAATGTTTGCATATTTGGTCAAGCTTTCCTCTTCCAGGCAATTATCACAGGATTCCAGGGGCGTGCAGTGACCTTTAAGGGGCAGTTGCTCAAAGCAACAAAAAAAAAGGGGCACATGATAACATGCCTGCACTATCCACTAGGGGTGTTTAAAAAAAATAGATTCGGCAATATATCGCGATAATACAGTGCACAATTCTCGAATTGATTCAATATACGGCCAAATTTATTTTTAAATATCACTTTTTGATGGAAATATTCAACAAAATGTCTTACTTTGGGTTAGAGTTAACACTTTAAGCATGGAAGAATGTTATATTAATGGAACATTAAGCCTTAATATTTTATTTCAGTGCTGTTCAAACATGAAACAGGCTGCAACCTGTTTGTTAAATGCAGTGGCTCAGTTATAAGCCTGAATTTTCAGATAAATACATTTTCATACAAATCTTACATTGTACATGTACAAGTTTACTGATTAGTATTTTCTAAATTTGAGTAAAAGAAAAAAAATTGCAATAATCAATTTATAGATTCGTATCGGTATTAATCGAAATTGTTAGAGAGTGTCTATGTAGGGGTGTGTGTGCGTACGTGTGTGTGTGGGGGGGATCCATTGTAAAATTCTTAATTGAAATAATGGCTAAACAATAAATCACACATAATTAAACTATTGTTTGTCTGCAATGCCAATGCCAATCCCCATAAAAACGTTTTGACATTTGTGTATGAAGAATCATTTATGAACAAAAAATTTACATGAATAAAAACGATTATGTAAAATGTACATTCAATTTTTATTATTTTTCTGCAGGTGTAGATGTTACAATTACTGTAACTGCCACATCCCAGCAAGCTACATGGTTTGTTTTTGATAAAACTCTGTTATTGTTGTTTTTTTATTCTCTTTTTTTTGGTTCTTCATTGTCCCCCTAATTTATGAACACATTTCTACCCGTTTCTTATTAGGACCTTACTCTGACCGGTTTTGCTTGAGTTTTCTGCATTCTATGACCTTGGCTTTTGTTTACTGTGAGTGAGACTACGTAAATACAAACAGAGAGACCAACTTACCGACCGCAGGTGTAGTGGCGAGCGACCTGGCAGAATGGGGCGCATCTCGTAGTATGACGTCATCCAAGGATAACGTAATAATAATTTGTATCATGTCAATTATGTCGCTGAATTTTAGTTTTGAAAAGCAACAAAACTACTTTCATAAACTATTTTGTAAAATATAAAATAGATAAATAAATACATGGACAAAGGGGCACTTTGGGCATCAGTGCCAAAAAGGCAAAAATAGCCCCGCCTCTGCACGTGCCTGCAGGATTCTAATGGGTAAAGCAGGCCCTGCCGGTATTTTGCATCAATTTTCATGAATTTATCCAGCCAACCATCCATTTTCACTATCACTTGTCTTCTATTAACCTGGCATGCATGCTATTGGACTGTGGGAGTTGATCAAGTTTCACCTCTGCAACGTTATCCTGAGTGGTACTCTAATGTATATATCAACTGTCTGGTGGTTACATTTTTTGTGTTTCCTGAAAAATACGGAAAAAAAGACTTAGGCGATTATTTTAAGAAGGTGTCAATACAATATATCAACATATCGTCGCTGCTATGTGAAAAACACTTATGTCAATTTTTGTCTTTTTTTTTCATTTATATGTTTTTGGGACGAAACTGACATCCCAAAATTGCACATGTGTAAAAAAAAAATGGGGGAAAAAGGATACAAGTGTTTTTTTACATAGCAGCAACAATATGTTCTCATTTTCATTTAGCAACAAAATCACAGCTGAAAACCAGCTACAACTTGAGGCCTTTTAGGCTGCAACAATCTAACAACACAAACTTCTTTTAAGGCACACAACTGGACTCTTAACGGGCTCAAAGAGAAACACTATTTTGTATGACACTGACTTCGGAAAGAAGAGCAGAAAAACACAATCCTGAATTCTTGAGAAACCAAAAGCAAATGTTTTTCACTTTCATCTCTGCAATAGTATTTCTTTTTTTCAAGTGAACGTCAACCCAAAGATTTTCTTTACAATAATATATTGCATCACAATTAATGTAAAAGGGGCATTCTAAATAATATTTAGTTTGTGAAATAAAAATGAAGCAGCAAAATCAGCCTGTTTTTTTCAATCTCAGGGGTCGCCCATTTTAATAATAATGCATTGGATTTATATAGCGCTTTTCTTGACACTCAAATACGCTTTACAATGGAATGATACATAATTCCTGCACTCACATATTCACACTGTGGTGGCGGTAAGCTACTTAAGTAGCCACAGCTTTCCTGGGACAGACTGACGGAAGCATGGCTGCCAGTGTGCGCCTACGGCCCCTCCAACCACCAACAAACATTCGCACCTCTTCCTTACACCAGTGTGAGTAGCACTGAAGGCAATGTGTGTGAAGTGCCTTGCCCAAGGACACAACGACACATGACTTGTGGATAACAGGGATCGAACAGCCAACCTTCTGGTTATTGAACGACCGTCTCTACACCCTGAGCCACGGCCGCCATTTTGCAACTTGCTGTCTACGGAAAATGACATCACAGTTGCTAATAGGTCAGGTAACGAACAGTTACAGATCTAAAAACGGGCGAATTTTGCTGCTTTATTTGTATTCCACAAACACAATATATATATATATATATATATATATATATATATATATATATATATATATATATATATTTTTTTTTTTTTTTACGTGTGGGGCTGCATAGAACATATTATTTTATTATAAAGAACACTTTTTGGGATGACTTCCCCCTTAATGATCCTCTTGTTCACATTATAATCTTTAAATGTTACAGTAGTTAAAGAAAAAAGAAACATAGCTCCAGTCATTTATTTCAATTATCTCCCTTGGCAAATGGAACAAGGTACTGTAATCGATCTAAAAAAAAAAAAAACGGTTGTATGCTTCACTATATTTGGTCCTTCTCTTGGAACTTGTAGTGTTCATTTATGGTAGCTTTCATGGTGTTTAATGACTCACACAAACTGTGAATAAAGTAAGGCGCCCATTTTAGCGTCTCACCTGTTCATTAAGCTGAGGAACAGCTAACAATATCACAACAATTTGAAATTCCTTATGTTATTATGTATATATCTGGATGTCAATCATTCTCAAATTGTATATAAAATGCTATTCATATTATCAAATTAGTACATAGCTTATATATACACATTATTTTTTAAACTTAAAGCACAAGTGATTAAAAAAATGAGAACATTATAGTAGGCTTTAAATAATATTTTACAGATGTCATTCTAACAGAATAAGATTTTTTTTCTCACTGGATGAGGTTTTCCAGGATCTGCCTGATGGAGCTTCTTCTTCTGATGGACTGTGACATGGTGGACTGGCCTGCTCCTTTTTTCAGTTCTGATACGCTTGTCGCCTCCAGCTTGTATCCTGGTTCCGCTTCAGGAATATTGTTCCTGCAGTTGCTCCCTTCGTCCTCTAACTCTGTACTGCCCATCATGCTCAGGTCTTTATGTTCAGCAACTCACCCCTCCCTCCATGAGGTTTTCATCCAAGTGTTGACTGAGCCCAACCTCCCTGAACAAAAGGGGTCATGTGACTCCCCCACGATGATATGCAAGATTGGTTTATCACAAAGGAACTGTAGTCACAATGCAGTTATTTGGGCATTATTAAATGTCCAACAATGAACAACACTTTTAAACTAAAAGTGGTTTATAGTATCAAACGACACTTTGACATAAAAATAACCTACTAAACACTGAGCTTTGGAATCATTGTTCCTGGTTCAAGTAGAATATGCAAATGTTGAATATGTATCACTCTGATCTTATTTTCACCAGCAGCTGGAATGAGACAGAAGTGGAACGTTTCTCCAGCACACCCAGATGCGTATTAGGTCACCCAGGCACTTCCAGCCAACACTGATTTACACTCAAACATAAGTTCTTTTGCTTGCTTGCTAGCCTCCCGAAATCCCAGAGGAACTTGGAACACTCAAATTCATTCCACTAAACAGTTGCCACAGCAACACTCCCACAGCAACACAATCTGAACCTGGCCGAGGACAACAAGCACCATCCCCTCCACAACCAATGTGTCAAATCCACCACTTGTTGTTGCGCCAAAAATTCATACAGTAACACAAATACTTGATTGTTTTTATTAACCTGTAATATATTAATTATTACACTAGCTTTAATATAAGAGTAGACAACTATAAGATAATAACAAATACATTTTTAAAGATGTTGGTGTGAAAGGGTGGTGGGTATTTTATTACAGAATTTCACGAGTTAAGAAGGGTACTGGCTGTTACGGGAAATATGTAGTGTAAGTGTGTGTGTGTGTGTGGTGTGTGTGGGGGTGCGTGCGTGCGTGTGTTTACTAGAGAGCAAATGAGGGCAAGAGATGGAAAAATGCTAATGTGCTTATTTAGCCTTAATATAATAATTATGCTTTATTGTAAATATATTATTCTAGAAAATGCATTGAAAGGTGACAACCAGATCAGCCATGCAGTAGCTGTCAGTAAAAAGTTGGTATGCCGCTTCTCACAGTAGGTGGGGGTCTAAACAGTGTTGAGAATGTTACTTTAAAAAAGTAATTAGTTATAGTTACTCATTACTTGCTAACAAAAGTAACTGAGTTAGTAATTCAATTACTTCATAATAAAAGTAACTCGTTACCAGGCAAAGTAACTATTTTCACTACTTTAAAAATGTTTTATATAGAAAATTTGTAAAAATTTTAAATTAAAAATAATTTTTTTTAAAAGAGTAATGATGATGACAATACTGAGCTCTTTAAAAAAAAATATATATATAAAATAATTTTTTTATTTTTTTTATTAAACATTATTATTATTATTATTATATTTGTAAAATGGACAGTGCATTTCGGGAGCACTGACTATTTGGAAAAAAAATGTTGTTTTGCCACATGGCTAAACTTTTTTGGGGGGGGAGAGATGAGCTTTTTCAGGTGATGCATGATGTTTTGTTGAAGGTTATTTTTGTCAAAAGCACCAAGTGAATGCAAATGAGCCAGAGCAATTGCAAAGGATCTTTGTAATTTTGATTGTAGTCATTCATTATATGGAAAAGGAATGACGTTTGAACTGAAGCATGTGTGCACAGTTTTTGGAGAGATATGAGCTTTTTCTAGTAAGCTGTATTGTTGCGCAGAACTGTAAGATTGTTTGGCCAAACAATCTTATAGTTTTAATAATGTTCATCACACTTTAAACACTGTTTATCTCAGTGCCTTAAGGTTTGTCACTGGTGATGGTTGCCTCACACATCATTGTGACTTGTATATTAAATCTGTGTTACCTTCCTTAAGTGCACGTAGGTACACTCACTGGCTGACTTTGATTTATAAGACTCTTCTTGAATTGGCTCCATTTTATTTAAGGACTTTTTTTTTTTTAGAGAACTGCAGGACATTCTCCATCTTTCCGTTCCTCGCGTCAGAACTGAACTAGGGAAAAGAGAATTTAGTTTTGCTGCCCCCACAACCTGCAACTCTTTACAGACTGAACTAAAGCTCTAGAGCCTATTACACTCGGAGCCTTTCGATCCATATTGACTGATAAACAGTGTGAGACGACTCAGCAGTGCCTGTGTTTATGATTTGTTATTTGTCCTTTAACGTGTATGCACTTTATTTTAAGACATCATACATTTGTAAAGTGCATTTTAATTTATTTTATGTATAGTCTCAGTTTTAATGATGTGTGCTGTTGACCTCTTGGCCAGGTCACCCTTGTAAAAGAGATCTTGATCTGAATGGGTTTTTATCTGGTTAAATAAAGGTATGATTGTCATCTCTGTTTCAAGAAATGAGCCAAACAAACAGAGAAATACTGTAAATAAATAAACAAACTGGATATTTTGCAGTGACTGGCAACTTGCCACTTATGTGCTATTCTGACATTAAGCGCACGAGAAATACAAGTACAAGTTCTGTGCCAGTGAATGTCTACGAGCTCATGGCATAATGATTAAGGCGGGTTCAAATACCACTTAGTACATTTTTTTCAACAGCCTAAATGCTCTAAGTGTTATGGTTGGTTAAGTTTGGCTGTTAATGCCGATTGGAGCCTATCTTTGGTGGCAAAACAAAATGAAAACTTTGTGAAAAGACAGTGACTCATAGTAGTTAGGTTTACATTTGGCAGCAATTTTGTTCCTGATATCCTTTACTTTCACTTGATTGTTGATGGCTTTGGCAACATGATGCAGATAAATCTTTGAGTAGCACCTAGAGATATACCTTATAAGAGAAAATTCAGTCTTTTTCTTAGCAAATAAATATACATGGTTTGGGAGGTGTGAATTTTTGGAGTAAGTTGAAATTGGATCGGTGTAATATAATTAAAAAATAATAATAGGAATAACATAAGTGTAAATGCTTTCAATAACAACCAATACCATAGGACAGGTAGAGACTGTGCAGATGTAATAAGAAAACCCACATAGGGTTTTTCCAGATCAATTTGACCTCATTATGCATTTGCAGTTAAATATACTCACAAATACAAAAATAAACTACATGCATTGTAAATATACAATGAAAGTAAAGCAATAAAAAAGACGCATGGTAGGAGCCGTTTGGGGGTGGGGGTTCGTAGCACTTTACCTTCTTGGTTAATTTTGTCTAAGACATAAGCAAGACTAGGATACAAATATTCAATGTTTGCATCTGTAGTGTGACTCAGAAGTTTAAAAAGAATGCATTTGAGAAACAAAACATTAAGTGGACGCGTGTTAACGTCATCTATATTTGACGTCTCCCTACTATGAAAGTTTTTTTTCCCCCCATACTTGTGTCCTTAATCGCTCTTTGGGTAATCTGAACTCCTCGATCTTTGGTAGGAGGTGCTAAAATGTAAACAGACCACAAAAAAAAAGAAAAAAAGAATACTCATAGTTTTCCTTCTGCATTTGTTCTTTATTAGCATGCTGAGGGTTCCCTACACAGTTAAGTGTTTCTTCAGACTGCCAATCAGCCTACATTTTATCGTCTGTTGCTGTTTAACAAGTTTATGATACAATTTATGATCAGTCTGGGTTTCAAGCTAACTTGTCCCACTCAGTGCAGTAAATGTTGCCAGCTGTCCCGTAAAAATGATGTCATGAAGAGAGGTGCAATGAGAGAACAGAAGAAAAACAAAGAAATATATTCAGAATGAATAACATGAAGAAAGCTCACCCCAAAATACTGAATTCAGTTTGCATTCTCCAAATGCTGCAAAGGAACAAACGGACAATACCAAAAATTAATAAAACAAACAAATGTTGATCCATTCATTTTCTACAGGTATTTATCATCATTACTATATGTTTTGAGAATGCGGGAGGAAGCCATCATAGATCACACCCCCTGGTACAACATGAAAACACATATTTAAAAAACAAACAAACATAACTTGGTACCATACTTCATATAGCCTTTAAATAAAACCATTTGGTAAAATCATCTAGATCTATTTAATAATCAAACCTAATGAAACAACATGGGCAGTTCATTTAAATTCAACTTATGGGTCATTGCAGCATTGGGGATATTAAATGTACCCCTCCATGAAATGTTTAATAATACATGCACATTCTACAGAATCATGCACCAATTGCTTTAAAAGGTTAGAGTCAAGCAGGAGTGTCAAAAGTACAGATCAGATAGTGAGGTATTAAAAAAAATAATAATGAATAGGACCCAACCAATGAATTTGCCGTCCAATATCAATACCTGAGATGTTATAGAACAGATAGAAGTACAACTACTTTGAATCGTTACTGTACTTGAGTAGTTTTGTTCAGTACTTTGTACTTTCCTGAATATTTACTTTTTAGACTACTTATTCCTTTTATCTGTTACGTTTTAAATGCATGAAAACGATTAAAATAATAGAGCTGGAAGAAGAAGCAGCCGTCAACAATTCGTGGCTCTACCAATCATAGGAATCAGTCTTATGTGTTCTATACAAAATATCCATTGCCATTAATTATATGCAATGGCACATATAGGGGATCAAAAAGGAAGTAAATTTATTGTTCGTAGTTATATACCATGATTTTACGGGTCCACCCCACAATATCTTGTGATCGCCCACTAAAATGTTTTTTCGCTTGTCGTCCAACAGGTGACTGTAACGGAGCAAAACTGTAGCAATGAGCAGCAAAAGGAGTAAAGGGTTTAAGGCAAATATAAAATGTTGATATGGCTTGCAATATCCAGCAAACCCAAAAGACATCCATAATGCAAACTGCATGCAAGTGAGGTGACGCCACTGATGAGCCTGTCTGTCAGCCGTCATTCAAATGTGCTGTTGACCAAAGTCTTGCTTGTAGTGGGTCAAATTCATAAGACTGAAAAATGGACGAATTAATTTTAACTTTACAGGAACGAAGACAGCACACAAATGGACATCAACAGGTAGGTGGGGGAACCTGACTGATCATGTGATAAAAGGGGGGATAGCCTGTTGTTCTCATGAGCTGCACATTTATAAAGGTCAGGTCAATAGCTACAAGCAGCACTCCCAATCAGCTTTCTCTTCAAGTGTGTAATGACCAGATCATGCCACCCAATATCATGGACTTGTATATTAACAGGCTAATAATGCAGCTAAGTCGCCATCAGGAGAAGTGAAACCAATGGCGGCCATCTTATATTGCCACTTGCTAACCTTGCCTTATCGCAATACATTTTCTCTGCGGCGTTTTCACATTGTTTTCTGCCTCTACAGGGAAATGTCAGTCACAATTTACCATACTGAGATAATATACTCGTTCTTTGAGAGGCTGCCATTAATCTATGATGAGATCCTGGCGTAAAATACGTGTTAAGTGTTTTCAGCAAAAACAAAAGTAACAGCAGCAGCGCAAAATGTCTGTTTTCTGGCTTAAGCTGCGAGCGGCTCATTGACAGTCCATACAGATGTAAATCCATACCCAAGATGCAATGTGGATCGCTCCACACTGAGAACTTCTGTGTGATTTCCTGACACCCGAAAACTGTGAGGAGCTCACTAATCAGTTGACTGTCAAAGTTAGCACCTTCGATGCTGGACCCTTTCTGGAAAGTCAAATAGACAGATATAGCTGTCCCAACGCACCACAGCCAGTTTGCAAACACCATGGGACCAAACCTCGAAAATAGGTGAGGTGTGATTGGTCATTACTTGAGTATGTGGCAAAATGGCCGCTCCCTGAGATGGATAAAAACGGGTGGATTTTAATTCATATTCCAAAAACGCCATGTTAATCAGAAGGCTATACTTAGACTTGTGGGAGAGCATAGAAAAACAATTTTTTTTACTTAACTGCCCTTTTAAATGTACTGGTGTTGTACATAAAAACAAATTAGACACAACTATAGTAAGAGGGTACGACTAAACCACAGCCTTTCATAAACTTGACTGTAGGCTATAAAGTATTGAAAGAGACAGCAGCACAGAAACATCCACGGCGGACAAGCATCAAGAAGCAAATCCAAAAGGATCACGCAAACAGGGTATGCAGACAGGGACCAAATGAAGATGCTTCAAGCTACTGTTTTCCAGGAATAATTTAATCCCTGCAAAAGACATTACAACAACTTATTTTATGATCTCTATCTCTTCTCTGTCAGCTGTGCAACACAGCAATTCATACTTTTGTCTCAACATGAATATATATATATTAAACTGCATTTTATATTGAACATATTTTTCAATTTCTAATAGTTATGTTGCAGTAATGTTTTCACTGAACAATTCTCAAACTCCAAAAACAGGTAAACAATGCCACCTAGTGGCTAAAGTAAGACAATGAATGGGGCAGAGTTGGCCAAAAATTATTTACACATCTGCAAAAGACATTACAACACACGTTGTGATTCTTTTCAGCACTTATGCTCCTCACTGTATCCAATAGTAAAGTGAATGAATGCGTAACAAAGTGCTGCATGTGGAACTTGCACCAAAACGCTTCTAAAACTTAAGCATGCCGGTCAACACACAAGTCCTTGATAGTGCAAAACAGCCAACACTATTCATCTAAAGTTATGAAACACTGCTCAACTTCTTCTGAAAATAAAGCATGTTGTCAACCACCTTACTTAAAAGGCACTCGATTCCTTCGACTGCTCTCTGGGATCTGCATCAGTTGTGTCGTCCACTTTTCCCGTCTGCGTCACAAGTGTGCTAACGCTTGCTTACTTTTGGTGTTGCGCTGCAAGAGAAAAATACAAATTGGCATGCATTTCCAGATAAACTCACAAGCAGGCTATTCACTCAGCAAAGTGTGCACAAAATTAGCTAAGTGTTAGATTTTACATGCAATTAGTGTGCAAATAAAATTGCCTATTTAAATAAATGAAACATAAGTCCAAATAATGTGTATATATATCAAAATGATTTTTTTTCATCCATTTATTCTTTCCTACCGTTGACAACTGCAATCACACCCCAAGTAGTTTTGCAATTATATCTGCAATGAAAAAACAAATTGATATTCACATCTTCACCTCGTCAAAAGGTGTGCTGCAGTGCCATTAACTCATTCACTCCCAGCCATTTTCACTGAAGCAACCCCCTTCGCTCTCGTTATAGAACTTTGAACCTATCAAAAGAAAGATTAGAGTCTCTTCTTTCATTAGGAAAAAAAAGTATGCATTTGTATCAGTTTCCGTTTTGCAGCAATTACCATTAGAATAAAGCTAAATTTCCTCAATATTCACATTCCTGGTAAAAACACTGTCAAAAAGAGCTTGTTGCAACATGGCACTGGTTGAGCTCTTATACTCTGCTGCCATTTGCTGGCCGTTTCTTTATTATTTTTAACTAACTTTTAACTAATAACTACCATTGCTTTAAGAGACCTCTTCAGGTCAGAAGCTGCATCAAAGCCTTCTATGCTTTTGCATAAAAAAACCAACATAAAAACAGATAAATAAGTTTTTGGGAGTGAAGGACAAAGTATTCAAAACGTATTTACTAGGGGTGTAACAAAAAACGATTTGAACCGGATATCCGGTTTCAAGTTCAATGATGCGAGTGCGTCGGCACACGGACTAATGAATCGTTCAGAGGAGAGACTCACTTCTTCCAACTAAAACACCCACAACTCGACCAGAGGAAAGGTTACAACTACCTTAATAACCCGGTTTATTGTTAAAGACTTAAACCATACCGCAATGTGGAGAATGAGAGCTTTCAGGACATAATAAATACATTAAGCACCCCTGATATGATGTGCAACTAGTCACACACACAGGCAAAAACATAAGCATGTGTTGAGTGGAACACAGCAATAAAGTGCCAGCCCTCATTACTGATAATGGAATGTGATAAGGTCACATCATCGTGATGATCAAGTTAAGCTATTTTTTCACAAGAAGAACCTTGATAAGCATCAAATATACATCAACTTATTCACTGCATGTATGGGTAATATACAGGAACCGTCACAAAAGTAAATAATAAAAAGTAACTGAGATCCAACTATAATTAGTTTACATTTAGGAAGATGGCACTTTGAAATATATATTCATTAGTAGTGGAGTATTTTATTAGGCAGATGCATGTTAAAACAGCATTTTAAAAGAGTGATAGTTACTAATTCGGACTGTAACATGTCAGAACATTACATATGCAAAAATGTTGCTCACTGTTTTCCAAAATAAAAGCAGATGTTTGCAAATTACACGATTTAGATCATTTTAAATTAAACAAGATATTCAAAAAATTTATGGAGTAACAAAATAATAGTAAATTAATTTGACAAATTGTTGAGTAATCAAATAATCGTTGCACTGCTACACCAAATCGAACAGAATTGTAATCCTACTGAATCGAACTGTTCCATTTTAAAATCGAACCGTCCTTGTATCGGATCACACCCCACGTATCGAATCGTCTTGATTGGAAAGATTTACACCCCTAGTATTGACATGTTTTTGGGTTTGAATGAGTTAATCGTTTTCACCAATCCAACTTGTACAGTCTGATCATATTCACCTGGACAGGACATGCTCTTCTCCAACAGCTTTAAAGAGTCGCCCGTCATCATGCTGATCTCATCCTTCAGTCGTTGTTGGCCGTCAAGAGTCAGGTGCCAGGAGCACGACTTCCTTTTACCGTCTTTGCACATCTGGTTGCAGGTTTTGCGGAAGCTGCTGTTGAAGCACAGGTTGTGTCGAATTGTGTTCTTCCAGCCGTCGGGGGCCGTCTGAAAGAAAGGGAAGTGCTCTCTGGGGAAGGACAGAAAGCAGTGTGGTCAGACTGCAGTGAAATGTATATTTAAAAAATCATCCAAATTAAAGTTTGATATTGACGGAATTTTCATTGTGTGCGCGCTGTTAACAAAATGTGGCGGGATTTAGACAACAATACAACAATTTTTTTGACCCTTTCCAATCAGCCCCACATTCTGAGATTCCTCCTTCCTGATGCTGCACCAGTTCTGTGTATGATGTAGTATACCTTGGATCACAACATAATGTGTCTCAAAATGTATTTTCCGCATCTTTCTAGCAAAAAACAAATACATAAATAAAAGTGAGCCAAAAAAAGAAAGAAGCTGCAGCTGAAATAGACTACAATGAAGGCCAAGCAAAGCTAGTCAAATTATCTGCAGGAAAGGACCCCTTTCCAATTATTAAACATTTGCAACTTGTCATGAATTATTTTATCTTGTACCTGTGTTTCCACATACGGTAGCCATTTTCTGACCTGGTGAAGTTGTAAATCTGCTGCACTTTGAGGCTCCCATTGTGGCTGCTTTGCAGTGCCAGAGCAATGAGGATGCAATAATTTACTGGTGGACGAGGCCAACATCCTGGCTTCAAGGTTCTGCTGTCCTGGAAAAACAAAAGCAGATACATTTTTGAATATTCTATAAGGAAAAGCCATTTGGCACAGATAGGCTATGATGTGTGTTAGGACCACATCTCCTCATCCGTACTTTTGGGGTTCTTCCCTTGCGTCTGCGGCGAGTTGTCTGGCAAGAGGTGCCTTCATTCTTGGTGTCATGGACAAAAAGTAAAACATAATTTGCGTCAATTTGATTCAGTTTGTGGTCTGATCATTTGTCACACATCTGCAACTAAATACTTTTGAATGTTTATTTTAGTGCTGTCAAAGTTAAAGCGTTAATTAATTACAAAAAATTATCGCATTAATCATGAATTAACGCAGATTAATCGCACTATTAATTTTGACCATAGATTATCCTTTAGCGTGACAGCAGATGGCTACGTTTAAGGTAGCACAGGTTGTGTTTGAGCAATAAACATAATGTCATGCATTAAAATAAAGCATTTAATGAATGCTTGCGGATCACATTTACAATATTTGTTCATGTCAAAACACCGGGGTCATTTTTTTCCATTTTAAATTATGCAAATAATTAACCGATGAGGAGGATGAGCGTGTACAGTGGATAAAAAACAATGTTGAAGATGTCTCATAACATTAAATGTCAAAAGAATTAACACATAACCGGTGCTCTTCAAATATGGCGGGGGAATTTTTTTTTGATAAAATGTTATTTAGCGATTAATCGTGATTAATACAAAATTCTTAAAATGTGATTAATCTGATTAAAAAATGTAATCGTTTGACAGCTCTAGTTTGTATAGACAGACTTAATTAACACACTGGATATTTCATGCGCTAAAAACTGTATGTATGTACATATACTGTACCATGCAGTCAGTGGATGATGAAGGAACATGCATTCTCTCCTCATGGGGACACAAGTGCTGTTTTGTGACTTGTGAACACGTAGTGAGCCGATTTGGGTTTTCCGCTACAAGATATTGGAGATCCTGCCGACCTGCCGCAGATTCTCCATAGATTGGACAGGCAATGTTAGGATTAACGAGGAGCCACGGGTTAGGCTTCACAAAGGTGTCTGACAAAAGAAAATGGGCAGTATCATAATGACACTTATTATTAGATTAAGAAATAGCTGTTAATTGTTACAGTACATATTGGCCAAAAAACACACTTTAAAAACATTGGTAGGGGCAAAAACAAACTATTGATTCAAGTACAAATACAGACCCAGTATACTGTAATTTTTTCTCTTTTGCATTGCTTTGTGATCACCAAAACATCACTGGTTTAACTTGTAAATATGATAACACATAAGATGCTAAGATAGCAGTTAATTTTTTTTTTTGTTTGTTTCTTTAGCAGAACCTGGCGACAGACCATACCCATAACTCTTGTGGGTGTAGTCCAGGTGTCACCAACTCCGGTCCTTGACAGCCCCTATCCTACTACATGCGTTGTTGTTGTTTGCTGGAACCTTAAAGCAACAAATGCATAATAAAAAAGGGACTGCTTCACCCAACAACATACATTGAGTACACCAGGGGTCACTAACACCAGTCCTCAAAGGCCCCTATCGCGCATGTTTTAGATGTTTCCCTCCTCCAAAACACCCGATTAAAATGGTCAGGATCATCATAAGGCTTGTGCAGAGCTTTCTGATGATCTGATCATTTGAATCAGGTGGATTGGAGGAGGGAAACATCTAAAACATGCGCGATAGGGGCCCTTGAGGACTGGTGTTAGTGACCCCTGGTGTACTCAATGTATGTTGTTGGGTGAAGCAGTCCCTTTTTTATTA